>NW_028145747.1:277500-540000 GCF_977016875.1 Pavona decussata
ATTGTGGTACGAAAATGTCTTTGTTAAATTTGTTGAAATAGTCTACTAAGTGTGATGCGAGGACATCGTAGTTGACTTGTGTCATGAAGAAAAGCAGGGGCAGGTATGAGTACCGTTCATGCTGAAGGACATAGCCATGTAATAGTGAGCTATAAAATAAGAGGAAGCAAGAGTCCTGGTCCATAAGGAAGTAATAATATAATAAGCACTTAATTTCAAAAATGACCACAAAACACCTCTAGTTGCTTAAATCCATATTTGAAATCCACTCAAGTCCAGCAGTAAAAGAAAAACTCAATTCCAATGAGTCTGGTTGTATCAATATTAAGGCCTCACAAGTGTGAGTATAAAAACGCATGCAAAATTGAGTTAAATATATGTAACCTTTTTCAGAAAAAAATAAACAAAAATGAAAGTAGTCAAGCCAACTTCAACTCTTTAATACCTCATGTCATCATCCAGTGAGAAATTTACTGTGATGAGGAAGGTGGTCAAAGGTACTAAATTCCCACTTGACTTCATCTACTTTCCACTTCCCTGAAACGTTGAGACGAAAACCTTTTTGAGGGTTTTGGCGCGGGCAGCATCATCCCAATAAACAGGGAGAGTACTCCTAATTAATGTCTCCCCAGAGAAGGTCCGCTCTGGAGAGGAACTCATCCAGAGTACAGGCGCGAAATAAAACAGATTGTGGTACGAGAATGTCTGAGCTAAATTTGTGGAAATAGTCTACTAAGTGTGATGCGTGGACATCGTGGTTGACTTGTGTCATGAAGAAAAGCAGGGGCAGGTATGAGTACTGTTCATGCTGGAGGACGTAGTCATGTCGTAGTGAGCTATAAAATAAGGGAAGCAATATTCCTGGTCCACAAGGAAGTAATGACATAACAAAAAGATGAGTTCTTGGTGGCCCTCTTCTGTGCAGTTGAACAGAACTGAATTGTCTAAGATATCCCGCAAGAGCTCCAAATGTATGATATTACGGTCTTCTGAAGAGAAACAAATTTTTGGCACGGTATGTTGGTGACCACACAACGGGCAGCAACGTTCAGATCGGATGCAGGCGTGCAAGTAAGCGGTAATGGATGTGAGCTGCGAAGCAGGCTTCCTGGTGAAGATGCTGGTGCTCATGCCGGACTGGTGGGTGGTTAGCTCCAGGGGCAGGTTGATTGGAGTTGGCCTGTCTGCTTTCGCAGATTGTACAGGCAAAGGAGCCTTGTTTGTGAGGTAGAGGAGTGCCATGTTGTCTGTTGTAAATCACAAATGAAGTTTAACCAAAACAACTAAATATACAGCACAGAAGCTCAAACAGTGGCTTCTGAATCAACTCATCAATTTGTGATTTTTGGCAAGCACTTCAAAAAATGTCATAAAGTTATGAAAATTTTCAACCACTTAAAGTGCCAATGAAGTAAAACATAACTTATGCTTATTTGAAAGACCTTTCAAAGTGAAGAAGATTACTCTGTTCTCGATACCTGGACAAGGGAAGAAGTTGGATGCATCATCCTGGTGGTTTCAGTTTTCAGAACCTATGACATTCTTGGCGTTCCAGTGACTGATTACTGTCTCGGTCAAACTATTTTTGAGCAAGTGCCCTATACAGAAAAATAATGCAATCTAATGCAGATGTGAGTATTGAAATGTACATATTGCCTTACAAATCAACAAATTTTAATTACCTTCAATGGTTGGAGGGGCAATGCTGTTTCCCTCCCATTCCATAAGGATTCCTACTTCATGACTTTCTTGGTTTTTGTTGTGGTAATAGAAGATGCATTTTTTTCTTCATTTTTTTGTTGTGAAAAGGAAGGTACAATGAAAGGTCTGGAAAGACTGCACACCTGAGAAAGGACTCGAGGACCTGTTAAGAGGGGACATTGATGAATAAGGACAATTTCAATGGTCTCTGTGAGTTTTTTTCCACAGTGATTCAATTTGGCGCAAGGGGCGCTTATTTTATATTGGGAGTTCCAGGAAGGCGTTTATTTGTGACAGGGTGCCTATTTCTGGCCAAATGTACCAATCAGAACTTTATTAAAAAAATAGAGAAATAACAAGTAACAATATGGTCAAATCCATCCTTTACGTAGGCACACCTTAAATTGCTCCATCTTTTTCCTCTGTATCATGGTGTAGGAATCTCCTGTTAAAGGGATTCCCAATTGTCTTCACCGGTTAATTTGAGAAATGCTTGCACATCAATTTTCTTGATCGTTTCTGCTGCCTCCCTCATCTCCTTCAGTTAATATTGCTTTGTCAGGACTTTAATTAGGTGGTCATTGGTCTCTTTTTTTGTGAGGTTTCCTACATTTGCATAAGAAAAGAAAATTAAATTAGTGTTATGGAAAATAGAAAACCATCTTGATTGCTTGCCTTTTAGGCATCAATATGAAATCTGCAAGCTGAAAGTTCATTGTCACCTACAGACCAAATTAAAAGGAATATAGTGATTTTCACAACACACCCAAATGGAGAAAAATAAATAAAATGCTTGAGAGTTTTAAGAGGTACATCTCAAACAGACCTTGAAGGGGCCAAAAAACCATTGCTCCAATGCGCTATTTTTTTTGTTCTTTAATGCCAAATATCCGTAAATTACAAGAAAGCAAACGATGCGGTAAACGTTGCGATAATCAATCCAATGCTATAATTGATGCGGTCGCTAGAAAAATGAACAAAGAAAATACAAGTTACTACAGCAAAAGGGTGTCACGAGGACACCAAAACATTGTAAATATGATTCTATAATCAAATCGATCACTTTATCATGCTTAAAAGGGTTAACAAACAAAAAATAGACAAGAACAAAGAAATATGAAAATAAGCAGAAATGAAGAGCCAAAGTGATACTTGCAAACGTTATATAGCCTTTAAAAACGGACAAAGCGATGTAGAAGACCCCTAAAAACCTAAAAATGTATTCTCCAAACCACAAAACGAGAATGGAAAAAAAAGCAGACGCGAATATATACCAATGAACTATGGAACAATAGACAAAGTTATACAGAAAAAACTAACAGAATAATAATGAAAACGACATACAAGCGTGACGCAAAAAAATGTTCCTAGAAAACAAAGGAGTTCATAAAAAAATGCGTCCGCAACAGACCTAATACCTCACCCACAAATTCAGTAAGATGTTCATTTTTGGCAGGTAAGCGTCTTTAATTGTGCTCTTTCATAACAACTTAATAAATACATTTCAAAAATTTAAATATTTGTGATGTCACTGGGTAGGACTCTGTTGTTCTGTCATTCTTTATCTTTGCCTCCATTATTTACAGCATTGTTCTAGATTTGTTGAGCCTTGCTGCAGAACTCAAAGAGGAGAATTCTGTTGTTTCAATGAGAATTGAGGATTGGCTGGGGAGATTGTGATGTTTGAAAGGGTTGATCTATTGCAAATGGCTTTTCTACTTGTTGGTAAAGTCTCCCTTGGACAGTGGGTGTTGTGGTAATAAGGTGGAAATTGGATATGCTGGGCCAGTTTGTCTGTGTTTGTGAAGTTGCAGTTCCTTGGACAACGTTTACAACAACACGCTAAAAAGCTGCCGAACCCACCAAAATGGCTAAACGCTGAATGCACTAGACCACGCTACGATGCATACTGGTCCCAGAGCATTACGGGTCTTGGTACATGGGCATCTCGCAATGCCGCTGGCCAGCAGGATGGAAAAGGCGCTCCTTGTTGTTAACTCCGTTAAATTGCATTTGACTGCATTTAATTTTAGAACAGAACAGAAGATCACGTACTTGGCTACCTGCAAATAACAAAAGCTCATCAAGGCGGGTTACTTATGTTTAAACAATTTACAGAGATTTGATGCAATAATCACGATAAACAATAAATTAATAAGTGGTAAATCAAATAATAGTAACACTGCATGTATCTGTTAACTAAAATTGGAATATTACTTAATTACAAAAAAAATTATTATTAGTTATGTAAAAAAACTCCAAGAATATATAAGTGGAAATGTGCTTAAAATCTATAGGTCATTTAAACCTTCACATGTTGTTGACTGGTGAAATGTTCACAGTAAGTGACATCCCCAGCAAGTGTTATTGTTTTACAGTTGTTGATGTAATGAGGCCTAAAAAAGATCACCAAAAACAAGAGTGGAACATTGGTTGCACCTTGTATGTCAGAAGTCAGAAGTAGTTACTGCTCTCTTGCCACAGCCAAGCCTTGAGGGATCTTTCTTTCTATTTTGTTCTTGCCCAATTTGGAGATGACCTGAAAGTGACTGAGTGACAATACGATAGTTGTAGATTAATTTTTGTTCTCAGTCTTGTTTTGTACCCAGTCTGCAGTCTGCAGCCTGCATTTTGTACTGACCGATTATTCATTTCCCACAATGCCTAAACCAGTGTTGAACGATTGGGGTCATTATCAGGTACTTTGTATCATTTTAGTTAAACTGTCTGGTTCAACAATACTTATTAAAAAATATATGTTCTGTATTCAGTCAATGTATTGACTTAAAGGGGACCTAAGTCATCAACTCTCCTCTAATGTACGGATTTTAAAGAAAAGTTGCATATGTAACAAAATACATGAAAATGTGAAAACAAATAAAACAAATGGGTGGCAGTTTAAATGCTTTGAATGAATCACCTGGCCTCTCAAGTTCCCCATTTCAACAGTTTCAATCATGTCTAACATGAACTGGTCCAGATTTGAGGGTGCTACTTTTTTGTGTGGCCATACTGTGTTAAAGCGCAAGGTAGCAGTTTCTTCTCCAAGTGGTTGTCCAGGTCCTCCCTGGAAATAATTTCTTTGTTTGCCACAAGACCAATTATCTACAATATAAAAGGATTCTTTGTTAACAAGCTATTGTAACAATGGTATGAAAACAATAACATTTGAAGGAAACAAAGTAAATAAGGAAATAATGAAAGGTGAATTTATTCTCAAGTTTAACTAATCATTATCTCTATAACTGTAATACCCAATCGGGCACACTCAAGATCGACTGTGAATTACAGCTGGCTTCCTTCTCCGTCCCCACGCACGTCTTTGCTTCGATTTCCTCCACATAAAGCCTTTTTAATATTATGCACTATTTCAATGGTTTACGTCAATTCAGGATCAGTAAAAACCTTGTCTACAATTTCATAGTAGGTTTTGAGTTCATAAGGAAATAAATGTTCATCTTGGTTAAATAAAATGTAACTTCTTGATTTTAATAGCAATCAAGAGAAACAACTGTCTGCATGTTTAATGAGGCTAAATGTAATCTACGCAAAGTTAGGCTTGAGCCAATGCGGTCACCGGTCAGGTTCATGGCAGCACATGATCTGTGGGGTGGTCCATAGGTCTTGGCATGGCAGGTTCACATTGCGTAATATATTTAGCTTGCAATTTAGCTGATCATTTGCTGTGCATTGAATTATGTTTAACATTACCTCAAATGCAAAATATCTGTCAACACTGTAGATACTTGGGAGACAGCTTGGTAGACCCTTCAGGCGTTTAGAAAAGAAATCTACATGGCACCCCAAGTTCCTCTCTGTTAGTCCTGCATTTATCTGGATTACAGATGGAGTGCAGTGGTTATTTGCCGCATCATTGACCCTCCTTCTGCTTTCGAAGAAGGGAAAATGAAAGACGAAATATTGTTAAAAACTACAGGGTATAGATGTATATCTGTGGCCTAGATATCTATATGTGACTGAGCCCTGTAAGGGCGGAAGTGGTGATTGAAGAAACTTTCAGTGAAGTTTGACACTTGTGATCTGGAGTCAAGAAGACAGTGTATTGGTACTCCCCCCAAGTTGAGAGCAGTAACTGGGCAACTGCTGACCATCAATGTTTTCCTCTCCAGTGATTCCAGGGTTTCGTCGTCTGAGTTCAAAGATGTTTGCACGGTGCTTTAATGGCGTTAAAAAGGCGGCTAAAGCACTTAACGGAGAAGGCCGTAAAATTTCAGCGGAGAAGGAATTGTTGCAGCCTCAGTCATATCTCAGGAAGACCAGTACCGTGTTGTGTCACACATTGTGCAGAGGTTTTGCTTCCTGCCTCACTGGAATCAAATTTTCAAGATTAAGTTCAACCCCTTTCTTTTTCTTCACCGATGAATTTTTCTTGGCTTTTCTCTCGTGTTCATTGTAAGCATGGTAAATGCTGCTTCAGTGTGAGTCCTTAGTTGCAAATTTCCTCCTGATCGGCAATTTCTCCACAACCAAAAGTTAAATGCAATCTTTCCTACCTCAGATTGTTCTTTTTCAATATCATCACTTTTGGTGAGATATCTTATCGTCAGAGAGGATTTGTACTCCATAATCCAGTCCAGATTTACCCAGTAGGTTTGTACGGTCCTCAAGTGACTATTTCACAAGATTAATTCCCATTGTTGGAAGTTCAGTTTTTTTTTTGGGAATTAAAAAACTGCTGAATACAGCCAAGCACCTTTCCCAAATTGAATATGAGTGTCGCTTCCAAAGTAATCGATAGTTGGCCCACAGAATTCTCCCATTTTTACGAGATGGTCCACGTTAAAGGAAAGGTAACATACTCTAAATTGCTTTGAAGAGTTACCAGCTCAGAGTAAAAGCTAAAAAAAAATCCTCCATACTATTCCTGAAGTCCTTGCAGTAGATTGTTTATCAAAGGTATAACTTTGTTTGGGCCGCTTTTTCCAATGAATTAATTTATTTTAGAAGAAGAACTATCTCTCTATAGCCAGAGTAAATTCTGAAAAAGGTTATCGTTAGCTTACTTTTATAAAAAAAAACCTAGAAAGAAATCTTTTGCAATGGCAAATTCATGAAGTTGATGTGGACAATCTTCGAAACTTTATTATAGGACCACAACTGTGTAATAGAGCCGAAATTATGATAACCACTTTTGGTCTCGCTCTGTTCATTATTTATCTTTGTAGAGTCCCTCCAAAAAAACTGTCCATTTGATGGGAACTTTGTCGAGAATAGAGCCTTGTGATGCCTGTAGAGATGCTAAAAGCAAACTCTTCTCAGACAATTACCTGAGTTCCAGACAGTTGAAAAGTGAAGGGGTGCACAAGAGATACTGTCGTGAGCAGCCAAAGGTGAAGCCTGGGTCATGTAGTTAGCCGCTAGCATCGGTGTTAATGCGACAGGGTTTGGAAAAGTCGGTCATGGTACTTTCCATTGGCTGCACTGCAAACTTCCTTGATACGTGTTGAGTGACAACATTCATTGTTCCCTCTTCGGGCTTACTTTTGCTTTAACTATCACTGTCATTCTCACTGTCGCTTCTTTAACTGTTTTTCCCTTTGCATCAATGTCTGTATCATTGCTCTTATTGCTGTTTCTCTCTTCAATGATTTTTTGGTGGTCAGGTGGCTTTGAAAAATTTTGGTCAATCGGTGTCTACTTTTGGCTCTGCAAAACCACCTGGTCAATACAGAGACACTTACTGACCTTTCTTCGCGGTAGACATGCTTTCGCAATTTCCCCCACAAATGCACCATTGGATATTCCCAATTCTCATTGTGAGATTAGGAACAGGTTCATCTTCTTGACTCTCTTCTTCTGAGTCATTAGGTTCCTCGCCGGGAGGGTACCTTAGCTCGAATTGAAAAGGCTGTATACCACTCATTCTATTTAACACACAACGAAATATGGAACAAATCTACGATGTTTCACTGCTATTCTCATGGACCAGAATGTCCTCCCCTCCCCACCAGTGATGTCATATGATGCCTCTGACAACTACTTTGAGCCCGCAATGATTATGTTCAAAAAGCGGGTAAAAAGCAACGTCAAACCCGTTTTTTACAAAAACAACAACACACTGACCAAAACAACCACCAAAATCTTGATTTAATACCTCTTACACTTCCTGAAAATGAGTACAAAAATATATGAATTTTAGACTTCAGTTCTCCGTTAATATCTCTAAGGTTTACAGGAGAAATGCCAAGCTTCTGTAGGTTGCCCTCATGGTCTTTCTTCATATTTACCAGTGGTGAGATGACTTTGACAATGTGGCCTGGCTATGACATGTTGCCTCGAAAAAACCAGCGGCAAAGCTTGGTAAATAAAGTGATTTGCCGATTTGCTAGTGTAAATTATTTGACAAGGAATTGCCAAGGCCTTATGGGAATCTTACCAAATGCCAATCAACTGTTCAGTTGTACTGCTTTAGATATTATTAGCTATCAAGGTATTATTTTATTACAAACCGAAATTCTTCAAGACTGTCAATGATAACTGGATATAACCTCCTCTGGTTCTACAGTGGTAAATAAAAATAAGAAAAGTTCTTAATTGATAATTTATTAATGGAATGACCCACAAAGCATAAACAATATAACAGTGTTAAAAGTGATTCCTACAGCTGTAAAGTAAGATCTGAATTTTTTTCCAAGTGATGTATCAGGAAAGTTAGCATACCAGAGAGATTATAATATCTTCAACTAGAGTCTGAAGGCAACACAAAAGTCTTTTACAGCCACTTGACACTCAAGATTAAGGGTGTGCAGCAATCCATTTTGAATGCCAACTCAGTCTTTGTTGGTGTTGCATCGCAAACATTAAACCTAAAACATAAAACTGGACAGAGGCTACAACTTGAAATCCTATGGAAAAAAAATCAAAGATAAATTGTGCATATAGCTAAAACTGACTACAATTGACTAAACATGACTAAAATTGTAGTTAACGGAATGATATTGGAGGGTGGCTGTAAGCCTCACATTATAAAACAGGACACAATGGAAAACAAAGAAGCCAGCTGGCAGCAGGAACCACCGGTTCTATTCGTATGGTTAATACGGAGACACTGACTTTTTGTCACGGTAGACATGCTTTTGCAATTTCCCCCACAAATGCACCATTCAATATTCCCAATTCTCGTTTTGAGATTAGGAACAGACTCTTCTTGACTTTCTTCTTCCGAGTCAATATGTTACCTCACCTGAAGAATATGTTGGCTCAAATTTTTTTAATCTTTTAATTTTTTTTATTCCAGTGTTATAAAATAGGTATGTTACAATTGATAACCATAGGACACGTATGCCTTGAAAAAATTGATACCCTTAGCTTAAGTTTTCAGCTAAATTCACGATTAATTCTTGTGTTCTAGTATAAAACTTTTTTTACATAAACTGGTAACAGCTATTAATGATAGCTAATAGCCTAAATTTGAGTTGAAATTGTGACCCTGTACAGTAATCAATGGGTCGATTCTTATAAGAAAAAAGAGCAAAAAACCAAAAAGCAGTAACAGAGCGCAAAAAGGCCAGGGACTGGAGTTATCTAGCCTGTGGGAAAGCGTTTCCATAGAATTCTCTGCGCCAAAATTGGCTTCTCGGTGCAGATAAGTGCTGTGCATGGCCTTTTTTGCTCTGTGACCGCTTTCTGGAGTTTTGCTATTGTTTTTATATATGATGCAAAATTCATAAAAAAAACACTGAAAGATAGAGTACTGGATTTCAAATATACTTGAAACTAGATTGTATTATAAACTGGGGAAAGAAAATAGAAATTATTATTTGTTACGTTAGTGGTTTGCTCCTTTTGCTTGCGGGCTACTTCGCTGGTTACCCTTGAGCTTAGATCAAGAATTTTTTTCGTTGTAAATACTACGTTTATTGTAACAACACAAAACTGCTTTATTATCATTACAGTAATTAGGTAACAAAACGTTACAATTGACAATTGACACTATTCTGCATGTAACAGGATGCAGCAGCAGCGAGCAGGAACAAATAGGATTTAAGGATGTTCAATGCAATTTATTGACAGCCCAATCTCATCAGCGAAATAATACAATTACACAGCAATAAACGGAAAAATAAACGGGAACGACTAATAGACTAAGTCTTGCTAAGTGCAAGTCAATCTTTACACTTTTTCAGCAACCCTTGTTCTTGTTCTTTCGGCTTACAAAACTCAACTGAACTAGAAGCTAAAGTCTTCCTTGCTTTATACCGTTTTGATCACGTTTTAACACGTTCCAAGAATGTTCGAAATGGGTTTGCTAGCCAAACCTAAACCACTCTTTCCGCCGCTAGACACGCGGGAAAGGATTTCCTTTGCCTAAATTGATTATCTTAAGGTGATAAACTTAATTTTAGCGATTAAAATAATTTGCCGAAAGGTTACCAGAAAACTTTGGTTCTGTTAATGCATTTTAGCACCTATGTGTGGGTTGAATACTCCCAAGGTAACATACCTAAACGATGCGTAACTATACCAAACTAAGACCGGAAAATTTCCTGAACACAAAATAATGAAGTGAAGCAAAATTATTTTAGCGAATTTAGAAATATAGAAATAATAAAATTATATGTTTTGTGACCCTGTCACACTCTCCCCTCCTTTTGCTCGTCATAACCCTTATGAGCTAAATACTAACAGTAGATACCAGTATCTATCTCCTTAGAACAGACATAGGTAAATTATATCGGTTACTATGGTGTCCTGCAGTAGATCTGGTCGAGCGCCTAACAGGCCTCACAGACAGTTCATCATCATCAGTTCCTGAATCATCTGCAATACTCCCATCACTGTTTGTGACATCCACATCAGGTTCTGCTGCTGCTGCTGCTCTCTGATGGGCCTCTCTTAGCTCTGTCTGATGCTTGGTTATCCAGGTAGTGGGTTGGTGGGCTGCGGTCTCTTCCCTCTCCACCAGTCGATCTATCGGCAGCCGGGGATCTCTCGCAACCAGGAGGTAAAATGGCGAATAGCCAGTCCAGGAGTGGGGGATCGCATTGTAGTTATAGCACAGCTCCTTCAGGTGCTCGGGCCATCTCCTCTTCTTCTCAGCTGGTAAGGATCTCAGCAGCTCATGCAGCGTGCGATTAAATCTCTCACACTGGCCGTTCCCCTTGGGGTGGTACAGAGTCGTCCGAGACTTTTTGATGTTATAGACCAGGCAGAGTTCTTTGGTAACTTCAGCCTCGAAGGATCTGCCTTGGTCTGAGTGAAGCCTCTGGGGTACTCCGTACACCATGAACCACTCGCAGATGAGAGCCTTGGCCACAGCCACTGCTTTTTGATCTCTAGTAGGTATCGCCACAAACTTGGTGAAGACATCAGTTAGTACTAGCACATTCTCACGACCATTGCATGCTGGTTCCAGCTGAGTGAAATCCATGGCAAGGACCTGGAGTGGCTTTGTTGCAGGGATGCTGCCCATAGGGGTTCTTGCTTTGAAGTGAGGACCTTTCGCTACCACACATCGCTCACACTCGGAGATCCAGCGTTTCACCTCAACATTCAGCCCAGGCTACCAGCACCGTTGTCGCACAACTTGCTCTGTTCGCTCTGGTCCTTGGTGTCCAAAGTCGTTATGAGTTGCCTTCAGAACTTCACCACGCATGGCACTTGGTACAACCAGAAGCTGCTTTGGCTGGTCATCATTGTCACGCACAGTTCTATACAGCACACCATTCTTCTTTGTAATGTCGCACAAGTGGTTCACCAGTTTTAAAGGGCTTCCCGTGTCTCTTGCTTACGCTCCTCACGATTTGGCTTTCTGCTCAGGGTCAGGTAATCCCTCAGTCTCGCTATTGCCGTGTCCCTCAGTTGCAGTGTGGCAATCTGCTCTCTTGGGATGGATGGAAGGGAGGTTGCTTGTTCGGCTCGCTCGTCGGCTGGTGTTGTCTCTCCTAGCTCTCCAATGTGTATAGCGTCCTGCAGCAGTCTCAGCCGCGCGGATTCTGGTACTGTAATTGTGCCGATTATGCCGGCTAGCTTTCAGCAGTCAGTCTGGCATCAATGCAAGCATCCTCTATCTCCTTGTTGCTGCACCCACCAGCATTCCGCCATTGGATTCTGCTCAGAGCATCAGCATTGGCATTGTGCTTCCCCGCTCTGTACTCGATTCTGAAGTTAAACCTCGCCAGCTCGGCTGCCCAACGCTGCTCGACTGCTTTCAGTTTGCTTTTGGACTGCAGGTACGTTAACGGGTTGTTGTCAGTGTAGACCGCGAACTCAGCTCCCAGCAGGTAATCTCTGAACTTCTACAGCCCACTTCAGCGCCAAGAGTTCCAGCTTCATGGACGAGTAGTTCTGCTTATTTCGCTCAGCCCCACGCAGTCCTCTGCTAGCATAGGCAATGCCTCGGAGTTTGCCATCTTGTTTCTGCGATAATACAGCTCCTAGCCCCTTGTCTGACGTATCGGTCTCTACCACAAACGGCTTCGTGTAGTCTGGGGTGCAGTCGTGAGGGCAGCACGCAAAGCATCAAATGCTTTTTGGCGCTCCCCCTTCCAGTAGTCACTTGGGATGGTGCTTCTCTTCTTCTTTCCCTTCCCAGATGTCTCAGCTGTAAGCTGGTGGAGGGGTGCTGCTGTCTGTGCGAAGCCTGGGACAGACCGCCGGTAGTATGATGCAAACCCCAAGAATAACCTCAGGTCCTTAAGCATCTTCGGAGTAGGCCAACTTGCCGCTGCTTTGGTCTTGGCTGGATCAGTTCCCACGCCCTCTGCTGATACCACATGGCCCAGGTACTTTACACGTTTCTGAAAGAACTGGCATTTCGCTGCCTCCACCTTGAGCCCATGCTCTCTCAGCTTCTGAAACACTCTCTCTAGCCGTTTGAGGTGCTCTGCAATACTGCTGCTGTGGACGATGATGTCGTCTAGGTACACCAGGAGAGTCTGCAGCAAATCCTCGTGAAAGATGGTCTGCATAATCCTCTGGAACAGCGCAGGTGCATTACACAATCTGAATGGCATCCGATTGTACTCGAACAGGCCCATAGGTGTAGTAAATGCCGTCTTGTGCCGGTCGTCTGGGTGCACCTCTACTTCACTGCCAACCATCTAGAAATGCCAACCATCTAGAAAGTTTCCCTTGTTTTTAAAAAGGCACCGATAGACATCCCCACGGAGAGCAGTGGTCTCACCAAAAAGAACAGACTGGTCAAGGACTGGATTCTTGAAAAATCTAAAAGACAATAATATAATTCAATAAATATATCTTTGCCCACAGTATTTTTTTTTTGTATTTAACATCACCCTATTTGAAACCATTGCAGTATATCATTAATAACTTGAGGAAAAAATTATACTTCTAGAACTGCAATAAGGAAAATTAGCTTAAATAGATGCTAAATACACCACGAGCAACAAAATTAGTGAGGAGAATTAGTCAACTGATCATAGCACAATTTTCAGTGTGCAATTGTCACATATTAAAGTAGCTTCTTTTGTAAATAAAACACTCTCCTAGAAAACGGTGACCGAATACGGTAAGGCTATTAGAATTGTTGTATTCAGAAAAAATGAATTCATAGTACCGGACACAATCGAGCGAAACATGTTCTTCGGGTTCCCAAGACGATTCGTAGGGAGAATAACCCCTCCACAAAATCAAGTATTCCGTGGTTCCCTGTTAGCGAATAAAAGTAAACAAGATTCTAGATCGTCAAACTGCCATTGAATCTGTTTTCTCTTCCTTTACATTCTGATAATTTTTCCTTATATTACAAAGAAGACAAACTACGGTGCTCCATTAGATTAAATTTATAAGCTCAAAGAGTCTTAACCTTATCGAAACAGAGGAAGGAATTCAACTTACCATGGCGCTTTCTCTTTTAGCAATGAGTCGTTCTACCTCCCACAGCCGTCCTCGACCTTTTGTTTTCCTCTTTCTTGTTTCTGGTAGCATATCAATTGAGGATATGCTATTTAAAGAGGCATAAAATCCTCTTTCTTTCCTCAAACGAGCCGCCATTTTGAGATGAAAGAGTGCTTGACACGATTCACTAAACGAACCAATCACATTACTGATACGAAGTAAAAGTGATTGACAGTTCATTTGATACGGTTGAGAGCATCGAAAGAAGTCCTGCCCAGTCTGGTTCGACTTTTCTGGGAATGGAATTTTTTTCGTTTTAAATACTACGTTTATTGTAACCACACAAAACTGCTTTATTATCATTACAGTAATTAGGTAACAATACGTTACAATTGACAATTGACACTATTCTACAGTACTTGCGTTACAATAATGACTATTCAAACAAAACTAACGCTAAAAGGAAACAAGATTACATTATGCAAAAAAATGTATATACATACATACATACTGTACATACATACATAGATAAAGACAGTCTGGTCAACTGTAGATTTGACTTGGCATGTTTGTTACTATATAGTTTTGTAGCGCACAACCTGCACGGCACTTATCAGATATATAGCCACATGTAAAATTACAAGGTAAATCTGGTGAAAATATATACAGAATGAGTGAAAAGTAGTCAATTACAATGGTTTCTACTTTTAAACAATAGACACTTAAAATCCACATGACAATGGAAGTAAACGTGACACTCACTTATATTTAGATGACCAGAAAATAAAAGTTCCAAGTTTACAATGTTTTCTGTTATGATAAACAACGGACATAAAAAAATCGGCATTTAAAAAATGCGAGTAATTACGAGGCAGCTTTGAAATTTTTGAGGAGAAATTTGTTTGCATGCCTACAGGAAGTAACGAGTTCATTTCGTTTGTCCAGTGTGGATAAATCGGGTCTGCAAATTATAGGGACCATAGGCACAAATTACATTGGTTGGAAGCGGGGTTGTACAGAGTAGCATGCTTTAATATCTTCTATGATACTCTAAAATCAGTTTTAGTGTCTTTCAACTGCCAAATGTGCTTACTAAGCTCTGTGTTGAGTCTTTTGCTTGGATTGGTAAAATAAACTTTGTGGTTTGTAAATCTGGTGTTAAAGGAGTTTTCAGTTAGGCTTCGTAGGTTTGGTCGGGCTTGTTGTCTTCAGTAATCACTGTTGCCTGATAGACGACAGATTCTTTGAGGCAATTGCCAGCCATAGGGCAGTCGGTCAGTTTTCAGCAGTTGCATATTCCAAGTGGCGGCGTGTTCCTCTTTAACAAGGATGAGCATTTTAACTCAACTATTTTAAAAGTTTCACACACTCGTTGAAAGGCCACGCCAGTTATTGCCATGTTTATGCAGTTCAGACTAGTCTCGAGGCTGCCCACTCCCATAGGTTCTATTGGTAGCACTGCTAACTTCATTTGCACTGCATTTTTGGACAATCGGATGGGCTTGAGGCAGCAGAATGGTCAAGGGTGACATGGAGAGACGGTTTTGAGAAAAAGAATAGAAAAGAATAAGTTTGGGTCTTAGGCTGGCTTCCAATATTGGGATGTAGACCATAGTGTTTGGAAGAGATGTAATCATGGGTTCTGGTGGCTACACTGCTAACTTCTTCAACTGTGTCTGGGGTGGCATCATTCACTGTATTTGCTCTCTTTCCTCTATGGCTTTCTTACTTTTCCTGTTTAGTACTTGCGGTGCAGTTAACATTTCTTCAATTGCAGCTAACTTGTACTCAATGTCCAAGGCAAGACAGCTGCTCTGGTCTATCTCTCTGGCCATATTATCCTCCGTCACCTTTTCGTCATCTCCCATCAAGGCCAGGATCTCTAAATCGAGGGGTGCAATCTTTTCCAGCTGCCCTTTAGTGTGTGTTTCCATTCCGCCAGCTCTGCCTTCTTTACTACAGTATAATTTTCAAAACTGGTGTCTACTCCTGGAAGGGTTACCTTGCAATGCATCAAACTGAAATATCGACCTTTGGAATAATCAAAATTTTCAGGAGCCAAAAATGGAAAAACAACGAGGACAATCGTGAAAAACACAACCCAAAAATTCCAAAACAGTGTTAGAATCTTTACGAAGACCATCGACTCGAAATCTCTGTTTACCGACAATAATCATCCTTTCACCAAATTTCTTTCCTGCATATTCTAATTCTCCTCTGCAATAGAAGAGATCAGAATATTTCAACCAAATCGAAGCAGATTTAGACTGTTGATTTTGATGAGTGTAGTTGTTACTCTTGGGAATCAAACTGATGGTGTTCTTCAGAATCTTTGTTCTCCAAACTAAATTTGTAAAACTTGCACCCGTGATATTTTCAATTCCCATATACAAATTTGTCACTTCATACATGGCTTTAGAAAAACACAACCAAGCAAGTCTCAGAACTGTGACCTCATCCGAGCAATATATTTATACAATTCATCTTAAAAATTCCAATCCAGAATTTCATCAGTGAGATATTTCTCCCCCTAATCAAAATACCACTCTTTGATTCTTTGAACTTCTTTTCAGTCAGTTGAGGAAAAAAAAACGCCTTTTCATGGGAAGATCAAGCATTCCGGTCAATTTTGCAAGCTGAACTTGTAAAAATTTAAAACTGTCAATGATGTTAACTTTCCTCCCCAAAGTGATCTTAATTGGTTATCTTCCATCAAAAAAAAGTTAGGGTTCATCGACTGCATTTTCTAAAAAGGTTTCAATAAAAAACAAAGAATAAAAACGAGCTGCCTTGTGAGCTATGATGGTAAAATACTCATCTCGCACAACAAGACTTTCTGGACCCACAAACAAAAAATGGGCAAAATCTTTCAAACAGTCTTCACCAAAAAAACCTCTTCAGTAGCATCTTCGAATTAAAAGACGATCAAATTTGGTTTAAACACTCTTCTCTTCAATTCCTTGTCATAAACCTTCATCATTTCAATATCGAAAAAACAACATTGACCATGTTTCTCGTCGATCCTTTTTTTGAATTTGGGTTAAAACACAAATGAGTCTGCGAATCAACATATCTCCTACAACAAAAACACTTAGATTTAAGACACTCGTGTTTCCTCTGAGTGTATGCTTCTCTCTGCACTTCACCATCCTTCATCAACAAATTAACACCTAAAGTTTTACACTCATTAAACCTTTGGTTATCAAGTTGCGTGACCTCAATCGATTCCCTTTTCCCAAATTAATTTACCGTATTTATTCGGCTATAAGGCGCAGCATTTTTTAATAGCAAAATATTCTTGTTCAATCTAAATATGCTCGAAATAGGGGGTGCGTCTTAATGTAGCCGCTGCCATTTACAATACATAGATGAAACTAAGCGACGTTTTAAAGACAGATTCAACGAACATAGACGCCCAGTTGACAAAACTAACATTACATCCAAACCAACTACTGTTTCTGAACATTTTCTTTCTCAACCTAACCACTGCCACACTGACATGCAACTAATACCACTTGAAGTTATCCACTCCTCACGTGATTCAATCAGAAAAGCCAGAGAGTCTTTTCTTATAGATTTAGCGGGGACCTTGGAACCCCACGGTTTGAATAGACGTGATGAATTGTAATTTTTTTATTTTATTTTACTTATTATCTCATCTTACTCTGGTTCTAAAGCAGAATTGAATAATTAAATCGTTTAATTATTTTTATTGCTTAAATTTGTGGTAATTATGGTGGATCGAGTAATTTCTTGAACTTATCACAGCTTGGCATGCAATGTCATGTCATATCACAAAGTTAGGGTGGCACTCAGAGGGTGACATACTCATGCAGTACGCCAGTTAGACTTCTGCTCGAAGGGTAAGACATTCAAACTTCGAACACAAGACGTGTATTAAATTTATGAAATCACAACTGCAATAGTTGATACGGATTGTAATATATGGTGATGAGGACAATAATGGTGACGATGATGACCAGGATGATATTTCAGTAAATATTCTTACCATTGGAGGAACAGTCTTTCTATCGTACCCTTCTTGGCCTGGTAGAAATCTGAACGAGATCTAAACCAAATATTTTAAGAGGAAAGTAAATTTTGTAAATTGGTGTTCGGTATTCACATCCTAACTAACAAGATGATTCACTGAAACAGAGGAAACACCAAAGAAACAGATAGGAATCGCAATGTCCTACCTCCTCATCTACCACTGTTATGTCGCCCTCCTCCTGTCGAAGTAGTAAAAAGTAGTAAAATTAACGGTTTTATCGTGATCATGGTAAATTTCCAAGCGGTGCTGGGGCATTTTTGTGACCTAATAAATCTTTCCAAAATGCTTTAACTTAAATAAACTATCTACATCCTTTAATGGGTTCATCATCGCACTTGCCTTAAACATTATGATTTTCGATGGCTAACATAATTACTTACTGTTATCATATTTGACGTCTTCGTCTTAAATGCCTAGCACGTCCACAACACTTAGTCTTGCCGTCTGCCGTTAAATCTTTCCTATATCCCAATTCTTCAACCAGAAGCATTCTTCAAAATTACAACACTTCACTTAAATAACAAACAGCGATTTTCAATGGGAAAACTCAATGTGAAAACTTGCAGCTTGCCTTTCGCAATGTGTGAGAATATTCTAGCTTGAAACCTGAGAAACACGTTGGAATGTGTCAAAACAACATTCCTCAGGCCCCGGATGAAAAAAATTCGCTTTTGAAGAGAGAACTCTCTTAAAATACAGCAAAAGGCTTATTTGGTACCACACGGACAGTCACGCAATATGCCAAAAGGCATATTTGGTAACCATAGGGTTAATATACACTGTTGTAAAATATGTTACTGTGCACAATATTCAGCCACATATTTTGTCTATTCTATAAGTTCAGCAAGGGCCGGCTGCCATCATCTGCCTGTTATATGCTACTAGCTGCAACGGAAACTATTTGTTGTTGCATCAGCAGTTGCTGTTAAAAGTCTTTGTTTCTGCAACTCCAATGCTCGCACATCAAATCATTTCTTTCTCAACTATTGGCTTGCCTCCCGTTCTCTCCTTCTCAATTATTGTTCAGCATCAACCGTATCAATTGTTCCTGTTGGCTCTTTTGTTTTTTATTTGGGCTTCCTGCCTCATCTTTATAAGTTACTGAAGAGAGAGACTTGCTTTTCTTTCTTTTTTTTTCAGTCTCTCAGTGGGTTGTCTTCATAGTTCGTCTGCTGATGCCTTGTCTTTTATCTGTTTCTGTTCTTCCATTTCTCTCAGTTCCTCAATCTCTGCAATTCTTTCCTTTATGTCTAACAATCCACTTCTAAATACTCCACATCCACACCACTCGCTTGCATTTGTTTCATTACCCTCAGGTTGAAGTCCTTTATAAGACAGTTGCGTTTCTCTCAGACTGTTGATTATGAGGGTACAGAAACTTCCTTTAGACAGCAAGGACTAAAGCTGCATTTACACTCGCAAGTTTTTCCTTGACAAGTTTCCCTTGGTAGTGCATATGGAAAAATTTGACAAGTGTTCTTGTTCATAAAGTAACATTGTTAAGGATATTTGCTAGTGTAAATTACTTGACAAGGAATTGTCAAGGCCTTATGGGAATCTTACCAAATGCCAATCAACTGTTCAGTTCTACTGCTTTAGCCATTATTAGCTATTAAGATATTATTTTATTACGAACCGAAATTCTTCAAGACTGTCGATGATAACTGGATATCCTCCTCTGGTCCTTCAACTTGGGTCAGAAGAGCAGCGCAAAAGTCTTTTACAGCCACTTGACACTCAAGATTAAGGGTGTTCAGCAACTTCATTGAATCCATTGTTAATGCCAACTCAGGCTCTGTTGGTGTTGCACCCCAAAGATTAAACCTTAGTAATCGTAAAAAATCGGGCTCACAGCCACAAAACTGGACAGAGGCTACAACTTGAAATCCTATGGGAAAAAAATCAAAGATAAATTATGGCACATATAACTAAAATTGACTACAATAGACAAAAAATGACTAAAATTGTACTTTAAGGAATGATTTTGGAGAGTGGGCAAGTCGTAGATGTGTCTCTTATCAATTGTTTGATGTTTTCTTGTTCCTCTTCAAAAACTTCAACACCTTCCATTGTATATATCCATCGTACCCATTAGTTGATTTACAGTGTCAGTTGATGCGACAAAATAATCGTCATCAGGATTACTTGCAGTGTGGATGTCAAAACGGCCAGTCGTATTCTCCCCGATGGACAAAACGAACTGCAAAACGTATGGATTATAAATTGTTTGCGTCTCAGCATTGCAGGTCAAAGGGGAAGGCTTCAGAGTTCTCTTAGAAATTTCCCTTCCTTATGGATGGTATAAAGCTGTGATTTTTTCTTCACATTTTATACTTGTTTCGCATGTATTTTGAATCCTTTTGTTCAGTTCATCATAAAATCAGTTTTAGTGTCTTTCAACTGCCAAATGTGCTTACTAAGCTCTGTGTTGAGTCTTTTGCTTGGATTGGTAAAATAAACTTTGTGGTTTGTAAATCTGGTGTTAAAGGAGTTTTCAGTTAGGCTTCGTAGGTTTGGTCGGGCTTGTTGTCTTCAGTAATCACTGTTGCCTGATAGACGACAGATTCTTTGAGGCAATTGCCAGCCATAGGGCAGTCGGTCAGTTTTCAGCAGTTGCATATTCCAAGTGGCGGCGTGTTCCTCTTTAACAAGGATGAGCATTTTAACTCAACTATTTTAAAAGTTTCACACACTCGTTGAAAGGCCACGCCAGTTATTGCCATGTTTATGCAGTTCAGACTAGTCTCGAGGCTGCCCACTCCCATAGGTTCTATTGGTAGCACTGCTAACTTCATTTGCACTGCATTTTTGGACAATCGGATGGGCTTGAGGCAGCAGAATGGTCAAGGGTGACATGGAGAGACGGTTTTGAGAAAAAGAATAGAAAAGAATAAGTTTGGGTCTTAGGCTGGCTTCCAATATTGGGATGTAGACCATAGTGTTTGGAAGAGATGTAATCATGGGTTCTGGTGGCTACACTGCTAACTTCTTCAACTGTGTCTGGGGTGGCATCATTCACTGTATTTGCTCTCTTTCCTCTATGGCTTTCTTACTTTTCCTGTTTAGTACTTGCGGTGCAGTTAACATTTCTTCAATTGCAGCTAACTTGTACTCAATGTCCAAGGCAAGACAGCTGCTCTGGTCTATCTCTCTGGCCATATTATCCTCCGTCACCTTTTCGTCATCTCCCATCAAGGCCAGGATCTCTAAATCGAGGGGTGCAATCTTTTCCAGCTGCCCTTTAGTGTGTGTTTCCATTCCGCCAGCTCTGCCTTCTTTACTACAGTATAATTTTCAAAACTGGTGTCTACTCCTGGAAGGGTTACCTTGCAATGCATCAAACTGAAATATCGACCTTTGGAATAATCAAAATTTTCAGGAGCCAAAAATGGAAAAACAACGAGGACAATCGTGAAAAACACAACCCAAAAATTCCAAAACAGTGTTAGAATCTTTACGAAGACCATCGACTCGAAATCTCTGTTTACCGACAATAATCATCCTTTCACCAAATTTCTTTCCTGCATATTCTAATTCTCCTCTGCAATAGAAGAGATCAGAATATTTCAACCAAATCGAAGCAGATTTAGACTGTTGATTTTGATGAGTGTAGTTGTTACTCTTGGGAATCAAACTGATGGTGTTCTTCAGAATCTTTGTTCTCCAAACTAAATTTGTAAAACTTGCACCCGTGATATTTTCAATTCCCATATACAAATTTGTCACTTCATACATGGCTTTAGAAAAACACAACCAAGCAAGTCTCAGAACTGTGACCTCATCCGAGCAATATATTTATACAATTCATCTTAAAAATTCCAATCCAGAATTTCATCAGTGAGATATTTCTCCCCCTAATCAAAATACCACTCTTTGATTCTTTGAACTTCTTTTCAGTCAGTTGAGGAAAAAAAAACGCCTTTTCATGGGAAGATCAAGCATTCCGGTCAATTTTGCAAGCTGAACTTGTAAAAATTTAAAACTGTCAATGATGTTAACTTTCCTCCCCAAAGTGATCTTAATTGGTTATCTTCCATCAAAAAAAAGTTAGGGTTCATCGACTGCATTTTCTAAAAAGGTTTCAATAAAAAACAAAGAATAAAAACGAGCTGCCTTGTGAGCTATGATGGTAAAATACTCATCTCGCACAACAAGACTTTCTGGACCCACAAACAAAAAATGGGCAAAATCTTTCAAACAGTCTTCACCAAAAAAACCTCTTCAGTAGCATCTTCGAATTAAAAGACGATCAAATTTGGTTTAAACACTCTTCTCTTCAATTCCTTGTCATAAACCTTCATCATTTCAATATCGAAAAAACAACATTGACCATGTTTCTCGTCGATCCTTTTTTTGAATTTGGGTTAAAACACAAATGAGTCTGCGAATCAACATATCTCCTACAACAAAAACACTTAGATTTAAGACACTCGTGTTTCCTCTGAGTGTATGCTTCTCTCTGCACTTCACCATCCTTCATCAACAAATTAACACCTAAAGTTTTACACTCATTAAACCTTTGGTTATCAAGTTGCGTGACCTCAATCGATTCCCTTTTCCCAAATTAATTTACCGTATTTATTCGGCTATAAGGCGCAGCATTTTTTAATAGCAAAATATTCTTGTTCAATCTAAATATGCTCGAAATAGGGGGTGCGTCTTAATGTAGCCGCTGCCATTTACAATACATAGATGAAACTAAGCGACGTTTTAAAGACAGATTCAACGAACATAGACGCCCAGTTGACAAAACTAACATTACATCCAAACCAACTACTGTTTCTGAACATTTTCTTTCTCAACCTAACCACTGCCACACTGACATGCAACTAATACCACTTGAAGTTATCCACTCCTCACGTGATTCAATCAGAAAAGCCAGAGAGTCTTTTCTTATAGATTTAGCGGGGACCTTGGAACCCCACGGTTTGAATAGACGTGATGAATTGTAATTTTTTTATTTTATTTTACTTATTATCTCATCTTACTCTGGTTCTAAAGCAGAATTGAATAATTAAATCGTTTAATTATTTTTATTGCTTAAATTTGTGGTAATTATGGTGGATCGAGTAATTTCTTGAACTTATCACAGCTTGGCATGCAATGTCATGTCATATCACAAAGTTAGGGTGGCACTCAGAGGGTGACAAACTCATGCAGTACGCCAGTTAGACTTCTGCTCGAAGGGTAAGACATTCAAACTTCGAACACAAGACGTGTATTAAATTTATGAAATCACAACTGCAATAGTTGATACGGATTGTAATATATGGTGATGAGGACAATAATGGTGACGATGATGACCAGGATGATATTTCAGTAAATATTCTTACCATTGGAGGAACAGTCTTTCTATCGTACCCTTCTTGGCCTGGTAGAAATCTGAACGAGATCTAAACCAAATATTTTAAGAGGAAAGTAAATTTTGTAAATTGGTGTTCGGTATTCACATCCTAACTAACAAGATGATTCACTGAAACAGAGGAAACACCAAAGAAACAGATAGGAATCGCAATGTCCTACCTCCTCATCTACCACTGTTATGTCGCCCTCCTCCTGTCGAAGTAGTAAAAAGTAGTAAAATTAACGGTTTTATCGTGATCATGGTAAATTTCCAAGCGGTGCTGGGGCATTTTTGTGACCTAATAAATCTTTCCAAAATGCTTTAACTTAAATAAACTATCTACATCCTTTAATGGGTTCATCATCGCACTTGCCTTAAACATTATGATTTTCGATGGCTAACATAATTACTTACTGTTATCATATTTGACGTCTTCGTCTTAAATGCCTAGCACGTCCACAACACTTAGTCTTGCCGTCTGCCGTTAAATCTTTCCTATATCCCAATTCTTCAACCAGAAGCATTCTTCAAAATTACAACACTTCACTTAAATAACAAACAGCGATTTTCAATGGGAAAACTCAATGTGAAAACTTGCAGCTTGCCTTTCGCAATGTGTGAGAATATTCTAGCTTGAAACCTGAGAAACACGTTGGAATGTGTCAAAACAACATTCCTCAGGCCCCGGATGAAAAAAATTCGCTTTTGAAGAGAGAACTCTCTTAAAATACAGCAAAAGGCTTATTTGGTACCACACGGACAGTCACGCAATATGCCAAAAGGCATATTTGGTAACCATAGGGTTAATATACACTGTTGTAAAATATGTTACTGTGCACAATATTCAGCCACATATTTTGTCTATTCTATAAGTTCAGCAAGGGCCGGCTGCCATCATCTGCCTGTTATATGCTACTAGCTGCAACGGAAACTATTTGTTGTTGCATCAGCAGTTGCTGTTAAAAGTCTTTGTTTCTGCAACTCCAATGCTCGCACATCAAATCATTTCTTTCTCAACTATTGGCTTGCCTCCCGTTCTCTCCTTCTCAATTATTGTTCAGCATCAACCGTATCAATTGTTCCTGTTGGCTCTTTTGTTTTTTATTTGGGCTTCCTGCCTCATCTTTATAAGTTACTGAAGAGAGAGACTTGCTTTTCTTTCTTTTTTTTTCAGTCTCTCAGTGGGTTGTCTTCATAGTTCGTCTGCTGATGCCTTGTCTTTTATCTGTTTCTGTTCTTCCATTTCTCTCAGTTCCTCAATCTCTGCAATTCTTTCCTTTATGTCTAACAATCCACTTCTAAATACTCCACATCCACACCACTCGCTTGCATTTGTTTCATTACCCTCAGGTTGAAGTCCTTTATAAGACAGTTGCGTTTCTCTCAGACTGTTGATTATGAGGGTACAGAAACTTCCTTTAGACAGCAAGGACTAAAGCTGCATTTACACTCGCAAGTTTTTCCTTGACAAGTTTCCCTTGGTAGTGCATATGGAAAAATTTGACAAGTGTTCTTGTTCATAAAGTAACATTGTTAAGGATATTTGCTAGTGTAAATTACTTGACAAGGAATTGTCAAGGCCTTATGGGAATCTTACCAAATGCCAATCAACTGTTCAGTTCTACTGCTTTAGCCATTATTAGCTATTAAGATATTATTTTATTACGAACCGAAATTCTTCAAGACTGTCGATGATAACTGGATATCCTCCTCTGGTCCTTCAACTTGGGTCAGAAGAGCAGCGCAAAAGTCTTTTACAGCCACTTGACACTCAAGATTAAGGGTGTGCAGCAACTTCATTGAATCCATTGTTAATGCCAACTCAGGCTCTGTTGGTGTTGCACCCCAAAGATTAAACCTTAGTAATCGTAAAAAATCGGGCTCACAGCCACAAAACTGGACAGAGGCTACAACTTGAAATCCTATGGGAAAAAAATCAAAGATAAATTATGGCACATATAACTAAAATTGACTACAATAGACAAAAAATGACTAAAATTGTACTTTAAGGAATGATTTTGGAGAGTGGGCAAGTCGTAGATGTGTCTCTTATCAATTGTTTGATGTTTTCTTGTTCCTCTTCAAAAACTTCAACACCTTCCATTGTATATATCCATCGTACCCATTAGTTGATTTACAGTGTCAGTTGATGCGACAAAATAATCGTCATCAGGATTACTTGCAGTGTGGATGTCAAAACGGCCAGTCGTATTCTCCCCGATGGACAAAACGAACTGCAAAACGTATGGATTATAAATTGTTTGCGTCTCAGCATTGCAGGTCAAAGGGGAAGGCTTCAGAGTTCTCTTAGAAATTTCCCTTCCTTATGGATGGTATAAAGCTGTGATTTTTTCTTCACATTTTATACTTGTTTCGCATGTATTTTGAATCCTTTTGTTCAGTTCATCATAAAATCAGTTTTAGTGTCTTTCAACTGCCAAATGTGCTTACTAAGCTCTGTGTTGAGTCTTTTGCTTGGATTGGTAAAATAAACTTTGTGGTTTGTAAATCTGGTGTTAAAGGAGTTTTCAGTTAGGCTTCGTAGGTTTGGTCGGGCTTGTTGTCTTCAGTAATCACTGTTGCCTGATAGACGACAGATTCTTTGAGGCAATTGCCAGCCATAGGGCAGTCGGTCAGTTTTCAGCAGTTGCATATTCCAAGTGGCGGCGTGTTCCTCTTTAACAAGGATGAGCATTTTAACTCAACTATTTTAAAAGTTTCACACACTCGTTGAAAGGCCACGCCAGTTATTGCCATGTTTATGCAGTTCAGACTAGTCTCGAGGCTGCCCACTCCCATAGGTTCTATTGGTAGCACTGCTAACTTCATTTGCACTGCATTTTTGGACAATCGGATGGGCTTGAGGCAGCAGAATGGTCAAGGGTGACATGGAGAGACGGTTTTGAGAAAAAGAATAGAAAAGAATAAGTTTGGGTCTTAGGCTGGCTTCCAATATTGGGATGTAGACCATAGTGTTTGGAAGAGATGTAATCATGGGTTCTGGTGGCTACACTGCTAACTTCTTCAACTGTGTCTGGGGTGGCATCATTCACTGTATTTGCTCTCTTTCCTCTATGGCTTTCTTACTTTTCCTGTTTAGTACTTGCGGTGCAGTTAACATTTCTTCAATTGCAGCTAACTTGTACTCAATGTCCAAGGCAAGACAGCTGCTCTGGTCTATCTCTCTGGCCATATTATCCTCCGTCACCTTTTCGTCATCTCCCATCAAGGCCAGGATCTCTAAATCGAGGGGTGCAATCTTTTCCAGCTGCCCTTTAGTGTGTGTTTCCATTCCGCCAGCTCTGCCTTCTTTACTACAGTATAATTTTCAAAACTGGTGTCTACTCCTGGAAGGGTTACCTTGCAATGCATCAAACTGAAATATCGACCTTTGGAATAATCAAAATTTTCAGGAGCCAAAAATGGAAAAACAACGAGGACAATCGTGAAAAACACAACCCAAAAATTCCAAAACAGTGTTAGAATCTTTACGAAGACCATCGACTCGAAATCTCTGTTTACCGACAATAATCATCCTTTCACCAAATTTCTTTCCTGCATATTCTAATTCTCCTCTGCAATAGAAGAGATCAGAATATTTCAACCAAATCGAAGCAGATTTAGACTGTTGATTTTGATGAGTGTAGTTGTTACTCTTGGGAATCAAACTGATGGTGTTCTTCAGAATCTTTGTTCTCCAAACTAAATTTGTAAAACTTGCACCCGTGATATTTTCAATTCCCATATACAAATTTGTCACTTCATACATGGCTTTAGAAAAACACAACCAAGCAAGTCTCAGAACTGTGACCTCATCCGAGCAATATATTTATACAATTCATCTTAAAAATTCCAATCCAGAATTTCATCAGTGAGATATTTCTCCCCCTAATCAAAATACCACTCTTTGATTCTTTGAACTTCTTTTCAGTCAGTTGAGGAAAAAAAAACGCCTTTTCATGGGAAGATCAAGCATTCCGGTCAATTTTGCAAGCTGAACTTGTAAAAATTTAAAACTGTCAATGATGTTAACTTTCCTCCCCAAAGTGATCTTAATTGGTTATCTTCCATCAAAAAAAAGTTAGGGTTCATCGACTGCATTTTCTAAAAAGGTTTCAATAAAAAACAAAGAATAAAAACGAGCTGCCTTGTGAGCTATGATGGTAAAATACTCATCTCGCACAACAAGACTTTCTGGACCCACAAACAAAAAATGGGCAAAATCTTTCAAACAGTCTTCACCAAAAAAAACCTCTTCAGTAGCATCTTCGAATTAAAAGACGATCAAATTTGGTTTAAACACTCTTCTCTTCAATTCCTTGTCATAAACCTTCATCATTTCAATATCGAAAAAACAACATTGACCATGTTTCTCGTCGATCCTTTTTTTGAATTTGGGTTAAAACACAAATGAGTCTGCGAATCAACATATCTCCTACAACAAAAACACTTAGATTTAAGACACTCGTGTTTCCTCTGAGTGTATGCTTCTCTCTGCACTTCACCATCCTTCATCAACAAATTAACACCTAAAGTTTTACACTCATTAAACCTTTGGTTATCAAGTTGCGTGACCTCAATCGATTCCCTTTTCCCAAATTAATTTACCGTATTTATTCGGCTATAAGGCGCAGCATTTTTTAATAGCAAAATATTCTTGTTCAATCTAAATATGCTCGAAATAGGGGGTGCGTCTTAATGTAGCCGCTGCCATTTACAATACATAGATGAAACTAAGCGACGTTTTAAAGACAGATTCAACGAACATAGACGCCCAGTTGACAAAACTAACATTACATCCAAACCAACTACTGTTTCTGAACATTTTCTTTCTCAACCTAACCACTGCCACACTGACATGCAACTAATACCACTTGAAGTTATCCACTCCTCACGTGATTCAATCAGAAAAGCCAGAGAGTCTTTTCTTATAGATTTAGCGGGGACCTTGGAACCCCACGGTTTGAATAGACGTGATGAATTGTAATTTTTTTATTTTATTTTACTTATTATCTCATCTTACTCTGGTTCTAAAGCAGAATTGAATAATTAAATCGTTTAATTATTTTTATTGCTTAAATTTGTGGTAATTATGGTGGATCGAGTAATTTCTTGAACTTATCACAGCTTGGCATGCAATGTCATGTCATATCACAAAGTTAGGGTGGCACTCAGAGGGTGACAAACTCATGCAGTACGCCAGTTAGACTTCTGCTCGAAGGGTAAGACATTCAAACTTCGAACACAAGACGTGTATTAAATTTATGAAATCACAACTGCAATAGTTGATACGGATTGTAATATATGGTGATGAGGACAATAATGGTGACGATGATGACCAGGATGATATTTCAGTAAATATTCTTACCATTGGAGGAACAGTCTTTCTATCGTACCCTTCTTGGCCTGGTAGAAATCTGAACGAGATCTAAACCAAATATTTTAAGAGGAAAGTAAATTTTGTAAATTGGTGTTCGGTATTCACATCCTAACTAACAAGATGATTCACTGAAACAGAGGAAACACCAAAGAAACAGATAGGAATCGCAATGTCCTACCTCCTCATCTACCACTGTTATGTCGCCCTCCTCCTGTCGAAGTAGTAAAAAGTAGTAAAATTAACGGTTTTATCGTGATCATGGTAAATTTCCAAGCGGTGCTGGGGCATTTTTGTGACCTAATAAATCTTTCCAAAATGCTTTAACTTAAATAAACTATCTACATCCTTTAATGGGTTCATCATCGCACTTGCCTTAAACATTATGATTTTCGATGGCTAACATAATTACTTACTGTTATCATATTTGACGTCTTCGTCTTAAATGCCTAGCACGTCCACAACACTTAGTCTTGCCGTCTGCCGTTAAATCTTTCCTATATCCCAATTCTTCAACCAGAAGCATTCTTCAAAATTACAACACTTCACTTAAATAACAAACAGCGATTTTCAATGGGAAAACTCAATGTGAAAACTTGCAGCTTGCCTTTCGCAATGTGTGAGAATATTCTAGCTTGAAACCTGAGAAACACGTTGGAATGTGTCAAAACAACATTCCTCAGGCCCCGGATGAAAAAAATTCGCTTTTGAAGAGAGAACTCTCTTAAAATACAGCAAAAGGCTTATTTGGTACCACACGGACAGTCACGCAATATGCCAAAAGGCATATTTGGTAACCATAGGGTTAATATACACTGTTGTAAAATATGTTACTGTGCACAATATTCAGCCACATATTTTGTCTATTCTATAAGTTCAGCAAGGGCCGGCTGCCATCATCTGCCTGTTATATGCTACTAGCTGCAACGGAAACTATTTGTTGTTGCATCAGCAGTTGCTGTTAAAAGTCTTTGTTTCTGCAACTCCAATGCTCGCACATCAAATCATTTCTTTCTCAACTATTGGCTTGCCTCCCGTTCTCTCCTTCTCAATTATTGTTCAGCATCAACCGTATCAATTGTTCCTGTTGGCTCTTTTGTTTTTTATTTGGGCTTCCTGCCTCATCTTTATAAGTTACTGAAGAGAGAGACTTGCTTTTCTTTCTTTTTTTTTCAGTCTCTCAGTGGGTTGTCTTCATAGTTCGTCTGCTGATGCCTTGTCTTTTATCTGTTTCTGTTCTTCCATTTCTCTCAGTTCCTCAATCTCTGCAATTCTTTCCTTTATGTCTAACAATCCACTTCTAAATACTCCACATCCACACCACTCGCTTGCATTTGTTTCATTACCCTCAGGTTGAAGTCCTTTATAAGACAGTTGCGTTTCTCTCAGACTGTTGATTATGAGGGTACAGAAACTTCCTTTAGACAGCAAGGACTAAAGCTGCATTTACACTCGCAAGTTTTTCCTTGACAAGTTTCCCTTGGTAGTGCATATGGAAAAATTTGACAAGTGTTCTTGTTCATAAAGTAACATTGTTAAGGATATTTGCTAGTGTAAATTACTTGACAAGGAATTGTCAAGGCCTTATGGGAATCTTACCAAATGCCAATCAACTGTTCAGTTCTACTGCTTTAGCCATTATTAGCTATTAAGATATTATTTTATTACGAACCGAAATTCTTCAAGACTGTCGATGATAACTGGATATCCTCCTCTGGTCCTTCAACTTGGGTCAGAAGAGCAGCGCAAAAGTCTTTTACAGCCACTTGACACTCAAGATTAAGGGTGTGCAGCAACTTCATTGAATCCATTGTTAATGCCAACTCAGGCTCTGTTGGTGTTGCACCCCAAAGATTAAACCTTAGTAATCGTAAAAAATCGGGCTCACAGCCACAAAACTGGACAGAGGCTACAACTTGAAATCCTATGGGAAAAAAATCAAAGATAAATTATGGCACATATAACTAAAATTGACTACAATAGACAAAAAATGACTAAAATTGTACTTTAAGGAATGATTTTGGAGAGTGGGCAAGTCGTAGATGTGTCTCTTATCAATTGTTTGATGTTTTCTTGTTCCTCTTCAAAAACTTCAACACCTTCCATTGTATATATCCATCGTACCCATTAGTTGATTTACAGTGTCAGTTGATGCGACAAAATAATCGTCATCAGGATTACTTGCAGTGTGGATGTCAAAACGGCCAGTCGTATTCTCCCCGATGGACAAAACGAACTGCAAAACGTATGGATTATAAATTGTTTGCGTCTCAGCATTGCAGGTCAAAGGGGAAGGCTTCAGAGTTCTCTTAGAAATTTCCCTTCCTTATGGATGGTATAAAGCTGTGATTTTTTCTTCACATTTTATACTTGTTTCGCATGTATTTTGAATCCTTTTGTTCAGTTCATCATAAAATCAGTTTTAGTGTCTTTCAACTGCCAAATGTGCTTACTAAGCTCTGTGTTGAGTCTTTTGCTTGGATTGGTAAAATAAACTTTGTGGTTTGTAAATCTGGTGTTAAAGGAGTTTTCAGTTAGGCTTCGTAGGTTTGGTCGGGCTTGTTGTCTTCAGTAATCACTGTTGCCTGATAGACGACAGATTCTTTGAGGCAATTGCCAGCCATAGGGCAGTCGGTCAGTTTTCAGCAGTTGCATATTCCAAGTGGCGGCGTGTTCCTCTTTAACAAGGATGAGCATTTTAACTCAACTATTTTAAAAGTTTCACACACTCGTTGAAAGGCCACGCCAGTTATTGCCATGTTTATGCAGTTCAGACTAGTCTCGAGGCTGCCCACTCCCATAGGTTCTATTGGTAGCACTGCTAACTTCATTTGCACTGCATTTTTGGACAATCGGATGGGCTTGAGGCAGCAGAATGGTCAAGGGTGACATGGAGAGACGGTTTTGAGAAAAAGAATAGAAAAGAATAAGTTTGGGTCTTAGGCTGGCTTCCAATATTGGGATGTAGACCATAGTGTTTGGAAGAGATGTAATCATGGGTTCTGGTGGCTACACTGCTAACTTCTTCAACTGTGTCTGGGGTGGCATCATTCACTGTATTTGCTCTCTTTCCTCTATGGCTTTCTTACTTTTCCTGTTTAGTACTTGCGGTGCAGTTAACATTTCTTCAATTGCAGCTAACTTGTACTCAATGTCCAAGGCAAGACAGCTGCTCTGGTCTATCTCTCTGGCCATATTATCCTCCGTCACCTTTTCGTCATCTCCCATCAAGGCCAGGATCTCTAAATCGAGGGGTGCAATCTTTTCCAGCTGCCCTTTAGTGTGTGTTTCCATTCCGCCAGCTCTGCCTTCTTTACTACAGTATAATTTTCAAAACTGGTGTCTACTCGTGGAAGGGTTACCTTGCAATGCATCAAACTGAAATATCAACCTTTGGAATAATCAAAATTTTCAGGAGCCAAAAATGGAAAAACAACGAGGACAATCGTGAAAAACACAACCCAAAAATTCCAAAACAGTGTTAGAATCTTTACGAAGACCATCGACTCGAAATCTCTGTTTACCGACAATAATCATCCTTTCACCAAATTTCTTTCCTGCATATTCTAATTCTCCTCTGCAATAGAAGAGATCAGAATATTTCAACCAAATCGAAGCAGATTTAGACTGTTGATTTTGATGAGTGTAGTTGTTACTCTTGGGAATCAAACTGATGGTGTTCTTCAGAATCTTTGTTCTCCAAACTAAATTTGTAAAACTTGCACCCGTGATATTTTCAATTCCCATATACAAATTTGTCACTTCATACATGGCTTTAGAAAAACACAACCAAGCAAGTCTCAGAACTGTGACCTCATCCGAGCAATATATTTATACAATTCATCTTAAAAATTCCAATCCAGAATTTCATCAGTGAGATATTTCTCCCCCTAATCAAAATACCACTCTTTGATTCTTTGAACTTCTTTTCAGTCAGTTGAGGAAAAAAAAACGCCTTTTCATGGGAAGATCAAGCATTCCGGTCAATTTTGCAAGCTGAACTTGTAAAAATTTAAAACTGTCAATGATGTTAACTTTCCTCCCCAAAGTGATCTTAATTGGTTATCTTCCATCAAAAAAAAGTTAGGGTTCATCGACTGCATTTTCTAAAAAGGTTTCAATAAAAAACAAAGAATAAAAACGAGCTGCCTTGTGAGCTATGATGGTAAAATACTCATCTCGCACAACAAGACTTTCTGGACCCACAAACAAAAAATGGGCAAAATCTTTCAAACAGTCTTCACCAAAAAAAACCTCTTCAGTAGCATCTTCGAATTAAAAGACGATCAAATTTGGTTTAAACACTCTTCTCTTCAATTCCTTGTCATAAACCTTCATCATTTCAATATCGAAAAAACAACATTGACCATGTTTCTCGTCGATCCTTTTTTTGAATTTGGGTTAAAACACAAATGAGTCTGCGAATCAACATATCTCCTACAACAAAAACACTTAGATTTAAGACACTCGTGTTTCCTCTGAGTGTATGCTTCTCTCTGCACTTCACCATCCTTCATCAACAAATTAACACCTAAAGTTTTACACTCATTAAACCTTTGGTTATCAAGTTGCGTGACCTCAATCGATTCCCTTTTCCCAAATTAATTTACCGTATTTATTCGGCTATAAGGCGCAGCATTTTTTAATAGCAAAATATTCTTGTTCAATCTAAATATGCTCGAAATAGGGGGTGCGTCTTAATGTAGCCGCTGCCATTTACAATACATAGATGAAACTAAGCGACGTTTTAAAGACAGATTCAACGAACATAGACGCCCAGTTGACAAAACTAACATTACATCCAAACCAACTACTGTTTCTGAACATTTTCTTTCTCAACCTAACCACTGCCACACTGACATGCAACTAATACCACTTGAAGTTATCCACTCCTCACGTGATTCAATCAGAAAAGCCAGAGAGTCTTTTCTTATAGATTTAGCGGGGACCTTGGAACCCCACGGTTTGAATAGACGTGATGAATTGTAATTTTTTTATTTTATTTTACTTATTATCTCATCTTACTCTGGTTCTAAAGCAGAATTGAATAATTAAATCGTTTAATTATTTTTATTGCTTAAATTTGTGGTAATTATGGTGGATCGAGTAATTTCTTGAACTTATCACAGCTTGGCATGCAATGTCATGTCATATCACAAAGTTAGGGTGGCACTCAGAGGGTGACAAACTCATGCAGTACGCCAGTTAGACTTCTGCTCGAAGGGTAAGACATTCAAACTTCGAACACAAGACGTGTATTAAATTTATGAAATCACAACTGCAATAGTTGATACGGATTGTAATATATGGTGATGAGGACAATAATGGTGACGATGATGACCAGGATGATATTTCAGTAAATATTCTTACCATTGGAGGAACAGTCTTTCTATCGTACCCTTCTTGGCCTGGTAGAAATCTGAACGAGATCTAAACCAAATATTTTAAGAGGAAAGTAAATTTTGTAAATTGGTGTTCGGTATTCACATCCTAACTAACAAGATGATTCACTGAAACAGAGGAAACACCAAAGAAACAGATAGGAATCGCAATGTCCTACCTCCTCATCTACCACTGTTATGTCGCCCTCCTCCTGTCGAAGTAGTAAAAAGTAGTAAAATTAACGGTTTTATCGTGATCATGGTAAATTTCCAAGCGGTGCTGGGGCATTTTTGTGACCTAATAAATCTTTCCAAAATGCTTTAACTTAAATAAACTATCTACATCCTTTAATGGGTTCATCATCGCACTTGCCTTAAACATTATGATTTTCGATGGCTAACATAATTACTTACTGTTATCATATTTGACGTCTTCGTCTTAAATGCCTAGCACGTCCACAACACTTAGTCTTGCCGTCTGCCGTTAAATCTTTCCTATATCCCAATTCTTCAACCAGAAGCATTCTTCAAAATTACAACACTTCACTTAAATAACAAACAGCGATTTTCAATGGGAAAACTCAATGTGAAAACTTGCAGCTTGCCTTTCGCAATGTGTGAGAATATTCTAGCTTGAAACCTGAGAAACACGTTGGAATGTGTCAAAACAACATTCCTCAGGCCCCGGATGAAAAAAATTCGCTTTTGAAGAGAGAACTCTCTTAAAATACAGCAAAAGGCTTATTTGGTACCACACGGACAGTCACGCAATATGCCAAAAGGCATATTTGGTAACCATAGGGTTAATATACACTGTTGTAAAATATGTTACTGTGCACAATATTCAGCCACATATTTTGTCTATTCTATAAGTTCAGCAAGGGCCGGCTGCCATCATCTGCCTGTTATATGCTACTAGCTGCAACGGAAACTATTTGTTGTTGCATCAGCAGTTGCTGTTAAAAGTCTTTGTTTCTGCAACTCCAATGCTCGCACATCAAATCATTTCTTTCTCAACTATTGGCTTGCCTCCCGTTCTCTCCTTCTCAATTATTGTTCAGCATCAACCGTATCAATTGTTCCTGTTGGCTCTTTTGTTTTTTATTTGGGCTTCCTGCCTCATCTTTATAAGTTACTGAAGAGAGAGACTTGCTTTTCTTTCTTTTTTTTTCAGTCTCTCAGTGGGTTGTCTTCATAGTTCGTCTGCTGATGCCTTGTCTTTTATCTGTTTCTGTTCTTCCATTTCTCTCAGTTCCTCAATCTCTGCAATTCTTTCCTTTATGTCTAACAATCCACTTCTAAATACTCCACATCCACACCACTCGCTTGCATTTGTTTCATTACCCTCAGGTTGAAGTCCTTTATAAGACAGTTGCGTTTCTCTCAGACTGTTGATTATGAGGGTACAGAAACTTCCTTTAGACAGCAAGGACTAAAGCTGCATTTACACTCGCAAGTTTTTCCTTGACAAGTTTCCCTTGGTAGTGCATATGGAAAAATTTGACAAGTGTTCTTGTTCATAAAGTAACATTGTTAAGGATATTTGCTAGTGTAAATTACTTGACAAGGAATTGTCAAGGCCTTATGGGAATCTTACCAAATGCCAATCAACTGTTCAGTTCTACTGCTTTAGCCATTATTAGCTATTAAGATATTATTTTATTACGAACCGAAATTCTTCAAGACTGTCGATGATAACTGGATATCCTCCTCTGGTCCTTCAACTTGGGTCAGAAGAGCAGCGCAAAAGTCTTTTACAGCCACTTGACACTCAAGATTAAGGGTGTGCAGCAACTTCATTGAATCCATTGTTAATGCCAACTCAGGCTCTGTTGGTGTTGCACCCCAAAGATTAAACCTTAGTAATCGTAAAAAATCGGGCTCACAGCCACAAAACTGGACAGAGGCTACAACTTGAAATCCTATGGGAAAAAAATCAAAGATAAATTATGGCACATATAACTAAAATTGACTACAATAGACAAAAAATGACTAAAATTGTACTTTAAGGAATGATTTTGGAGAGTGGGCAAGTCGTAGATGTGTCTCTTATCAATTGTTTGATGTTTTCTTGTTCCTCTTCAAAAACTTCAACACCTTCCATTGTATATATCCATCGTACCCATTAGTTGATTTACAGTGTCAGTTGATGCGACAAAATAATCGTCATCAGGATTACTTGCAGTGTGGATGTCAAAACGGCCAGTCGTATTCTCCCCGATGGACAAAACGAACTGCAAAACGTATGGATTATAAATTGTTTGCGTCTCAGCATTGCAGGTCAAAGGGGAAGGCTTCAGAGTTCTCTTAGAAATTTCCCTTCCTTATGGATGGTATAAAGCTGTGATTTTTTCTTCACATTTTATACTTGTTTCGCATGTATTTTGAATCCTTTTGTTCAGTTCATCGTCTTTTTCGGAAAGATTTCCAGAGAAATGTTGAAGATTCCAGTCAAATGCCGGACACTACAAGGAGGAATTCTAAGGTTCATTGCATTCTCGGAGATACTAGTCAGGCGTAACAAAGACTGACTATTAAAAAAACCTACGATAGATAATTAATTTCTAAACGAACTGCATTACAATTCCTAACATTGACGAGTATACAAATAGAGAAGTTAAGAATTGTGTTTACAGCAAAATGAAATTTGCGTTGATATTTTCTTGATAAAACATGATGTCCTCTCTCAGCTGTAGGTCATAAAGGTTCCCAGTAAACTGGTTGTGGAGAAGCTGGTCTCTATCAGACATCGACCCGAGAGCTAGTCGCTTGTCCCTGGATAGGATGACGATAAGAGTGTGTGAGCATATTCCTGTATGGTCTCCCTATCCTCTGGTGTCTCTTTTGCATGGCCTAGTAAGATGTGAGCCCCTCACCAAAGGAGTTGCAAAGAATCTTGAAAACTTCCGCGCTTCTGGCACACTCCTGGTGGTGTCAGTCTCACTTCTTCCTTGGCGGCTCAATCTAGATGGTAGAGCAGGAAGTCTATGGCTTCTGCATTGGTCATGCCAATGATAGCTCGTTCTGCATTGAGAATCCAGTCTTCGATTAGATGGTCGTCATGGCTACTCACTAACTTGCGGAGTTTGTGCTCTCAGGGGGACCTTCACTGTGATCTTTCCAGTAACTGTACCAGAGGAACTACTTGCTACAGCTTTAGATTGTGCTTGTAGCTGGGCTTCCAGTGCTGCCAATTTCTCCATGAGTGTTTTTAGTTTCTCAGATGTTGACATCCCTGAATGATAAGCTCGTTCCCATTTTACTAAAACAACTCCAACCCCACTTCTGACACCAAAATGTAAGATGGGAGAAAGGTCAACACAAGGAACAGTTGATTCAAGTGTAAGATTAATGAGTTAATTAATTGCAAGATAGAAAGTAATTAAAAACGAATAAAAACAGGAACAGGTAACACAAGGGTTATTGAGAAATAAACAACTGAACTTCAACTTGGGGACTTGCTCTTTTGCTCAGAACAGCCAACTAATCAACTTAACTGAGCCAAAAGGAGGCTAGTTTGTAGTAGTTTAAGGCGCAAAATGTAAACCATAAAAGGCCATGAGAGTCTTCTGAAAGAGAGTTACCTTGTAAAGAAGCCGTTATCACACAGTGAGTTCCTTGATGGTATGAACTCACATGGTGTATGAGATTCAAGCCTTCTGATATATGTTAATTGGGCGGTGGGTGGACACCTATATTTGAATTTCTCCAGCCCAGTTTAAATTAAATAAAACCAAACAACAGCCTAAGTTTTACACAGGTACATGTACTTAACCAGTCTCTTCAGTAGGATTCCCAAAACTCAACTGAAATACAGCTAAAGCCTACCTCTATTTAAACGAAAGTGATTTATCAAGGAACCATAGAAATGTGCTGCCAAACCAAAAGAAACCATTTCTTCCTTAGTAAAACATGGCGCCAAGGATATCCTTTGCTTAATTATGTTATCTAGGGTGATAAGTTTACTCCTACTTAATTAAAATGATTTGCCAGGAACACATTTTAGCAAAAGTGTGGTTCGTGCACACCCAACATTCCTCGGCTATCCATCATCATCATAATAATAATAATAATAATACTAATAATAATAATAATAATAATAATAATAATAATAGTAATGCTAATAGTAATAATAATAATAATAATAATAATAATAATAATAATAATAATAATAATAATAATAATTACCTAGGGAGCCCACTGGCCTTGGCTGTTTTCAGTGGGGCCCTGCAAATTAAAAATAAAATTACCTAAAAAATGATTTCACAATATCAAACGAATTTAAAGATAGCTAAACAATCAGAAAGTGCATTATTTTCAAACTTTTAAGCTTTGCCTTAAAAAGGGACAGTGATTTGCTGTTATTAATTTCATTGTCTAAGTTGTTTCAGTCCTTAGATCAAGTAGTGCTGATTGAAATGAAATCTGGAAAGGGAATTCTAAATGAAATTGTTGTTTCGTGGGAATTTCTTTTTGTCAGTATGTTTAAGGAGTACTTCAAGCTTTTTCAATGAAGAACAATGTTCATTTAACAGATAATTCCCGATACATTCTGAAGTTTCAACTCAGCCTGATGGTTTGTGACTTTCACACGTAATTCATCACCCAATATCTAAAAGAACCCAATAAACACTGTAATGAGAACTGTTAGACGATGTATGATGAATATGCCTTAAACAAATGGAATCTCATCAGCAGCAACATTATCCATTTATAATTTTAAAATAAGTTATGTTGCCATACTTTGGTGATTTTTGATTACCTAAATATCAAATACTAGAGAGGTCATTCTTGTGAGAGGGACACAACTGATACTGTAATAAAAAACTTTGTGACACTTCTTTGTATAAATTGTTGTAAAGTTTGAATTTCTGAAGGTAGAATAGGAGTTCATGAGCTACCAATAATTATTTATTTAATTAATTAATTAAATTAATTAATTATTTAGACTTTATGTTATATCCTTTGTGTTGTGTCACATTACTTACAGAAAGAGTTCTTTCTTGCCATGCATTATTATTGTAACTCTAAAAAAAAGAAGTACAGAAGACGGATTTTGAAATGTTTTCAATAATTATTGTTGTCGTTTTCTACACTGAAAATGGAGTGTGTAAAAGAAGACTTAATTGTGCTTTTTGTGGTGTGATTGTAACAAAGGCCGCCCCAGAATTTTTACTGGAAGCTGTTCAAAGACGTTTGATGGTTAAAACAATAGTATACTCCATTCCATGTTCATGCAGCATGTTAAGGGAAGGTCAATTGTAATCTGTTTGCACACCAGGGTTTGCAAAAGCGGCCTCGGGTTGAGTAGCCGTACTATAAAAGTTCTCACTTGTCAATGTTCATTTTGTTGGTGATGCTGCTGATGTGTGTTCCACGTGAGACACAACAAGACTGTCAACATCGTATGGCACGGCAATGTTTTCAATAAACAAAAGTTCTTCCGCAATGGAGCTTCCGTCCATTGATGACACATGTTTCAAAATCGATGGAAGTATTTCACCATGTAAATGAAGCAACTGCGCCTTCTCCAAAAGTTCTTCTGCAATGGGGCTTCTGTCCATTGATGACACATCATGTTTCAAAATCGATGGAAGTATTTCATCATGTAAATGAAGGAACTGCTCCTTCTCCATGGTTTCTACTGTTACTGTGAGGAAAAGGCCCACTTGGCATTTTTCTAACTTCATGGTCCTGCATTTGTGGCACTTTGCAATTCTTGAACAGGTGGTTTGCGGGATCTTTTCCGTGCATTTCAGACATCTTTGAAACTTGTCACACTTTGTGATGGCTGTGATCTCTTTGAACACGACGGTCTCCGCTGATCTCTTGGTTTGGGAGACTTCATTTTTTGCTAATTTTTCATCGTTGATTGCTTTAATTTCGGTCTTCAATGTTGTTGCAAGTTTCTTTCGTCTGGACCAGATGCACATTTGCAAGGAACTCATTTGACATGAGTGTCCTTGGATTACATCGTTGATGTGTGTTTCCCACAGGTCAATTGGTATTGTTGCAGTGTAATGGACAATGTTGCCGTTGCCAACTTTGGTTGGTTCTGTGATATTTGCAATCTTTCCACAAACGGCTACTTTGTCCCTCTCGTTCTTGCTGTTGAGGATTTCCAGGACAGCCAACTGGTCGTTCTGATATCTGAATACTGGAATGCGTATTCGGTAGGTTGTGGTACCGAGACAAATGTCATGTTGTTGACCACAACGTTCTCTTGGTCTTCAGTAAACGTGAAATCCGTAAGCTTAATTGGTGTCTGATTCCTTTGGCTTTGAGAAACAGCTGCCGTTTGTGTTTTGAGTAAATGAGAGCTCCTTTCGTTCATTTGCCGAGGTTTGCAACGTAAAACTCGCGTAGCCCATAGTGTTCTTCTTGTTCCTCCTTTCGGGAGAAAGGTGATGGACATAACCTATAATGCTACTGGTAGCTGGTCGTTTCAAGCTCTTGTTAGGCATCCTTGAAGACAATAACCGTTTTTCGGTATTTAATATTTTTCCTCATCCTGATTCTTTGTCTTTGGAAATAGATCCTGCTTTTTGTAGTCTTCTAAAATCAATGGCAATTTTTATAAGAACTTCTCTTTTAAATCATTTTGTTTCAAGAAATATTTCAAATTTACCTGATAGTAATTTTATTGACAATTTTCACGGTTATCAATTAAATGATTTAGTTACCTTCTTAAACAAATTTGTAGTCTATTATAACCAGATTCAACAGTTAAACTCAAACTGTTTTCTCGAAATAACGAGTCAATTAGGACGTTTAGTTCGAGAAACTCGAAGTGTAGTTGAAAGTGAAAGTTTCAATTTTACAAATTTAACTGATCCATTAATTAATTTCTACGTCGACAAATTGGAAACAGAAGAAGTTTTCGATGATAGTGAATTTAATCTTGATAAAATTATCAGAGAATCTAAAGAAGATTAAAAAAAAATACTATTTTAATAAATTTAATGATCAGTGATTTGAAGTGATTTGATTATAAAAATATTTTTGTTTCCAATGCATCGTAGGATTATTGTTTGAAAGAGAATTTTCAACATTGAAATTTTTTTAAAAATCTTCATTTTGATAATAATAATAAAAACAATAAATCAAATAAAGAAAAAGCAATATAACTATGATCACAATAATAATCAAATAAGAATAACAATTTTTTTTCTTTTCGGGATTTACAATATTAGTATCCCAATTTCCTGGTGGAGTTGGAGTTGTCATCGTTACATTGGTCCTTTATAAGTTCGAAATTCTTTAATTATTTCATTAACACGATTTATTACAGAAATTTTTGTTATCGGATAACCTAATACAAACATACATAAAACAATAATACAATATACTCCACATTCTGTTTCACCATATTGTTGATGAAAAACGGACATAAAAATTTTCCATTTATTTTTAATATATAATAACAATAATTGTCTTATTTCTTCTTTGCAGGTCGATTGAGAGCAACTATCGAAGTAAAAAACTTCTTTTCGTTGTCCATCAAACATTAAAGATACCCAATGAGTACCAGGACCAGTTGAAACATCTTCATTTATTACTAGACCATAACGATCTTCGAGAAGTTTATTCGGATGCAATAAAATTTCATGATTATTATACATAGAAGGATTCCATAAAATATCAATTGGTATTGTGAAACAAGGATGGTATCTTGAATTTTTTTTTTTTTTTTTCAAAATATTCCTGTACTCGATCTATTTGGAAATTATTTATCAATCGTCTTATATCCAAGTGTAGGTCAAAAGGACTTTTACTTTTGATTTTTTTCAATTCTTCGACTATTTTAGGATGAAAATCTCTTTGACAATTATAAACAGTTTTATCTGATAGATTTATCCTGCCACCAAGAAAACATAAAGTTTCTCTATGTGTTATATTTATTCCCAAATCCTTTCTTGCTTTAAAATACCATTGATCTAGTGTGATTGAATTATTAGATTTATCACCTTTATATGATTTTTACACAGTATTGTACTCGAAGATCTTGTATTAATTGTTGTATTGAATTTTTATTATCTTCAAAATATTCTTCTACTTTTTTTTTCAAAATTGTACCAGAAAAATCTCTTAATTTTTTTTTCAAAGGAGCTTTTAAAGGAACACAGAAAGATTTGAAAAACAATAAAAGAGAATCATATAATGATATTAAATCGAATGGAATATAATCAATAATAGGTTGAGCATGAAAATATTGTTCATTACAAAAAAGTGAATCGCCCAAAAATCCAGCTGTAACATAACAATCAAGAATTTTTTCTCCTACCCAATTTTTCTCAATTCTTTTGGTCTTTTCAAGTCTTCGAAATTTATCTGTAATTTTACTCTTTTCTTCCTCATCACCGTTTGGATTAAAAAAATCGCCGTCTCTATAGGATCCGCTGAAAAGAGACATTGTATATTCAAAGAATTAAGAAAACAACGAATATTATAACTATTAATTCCAAATTTAACTTTTTCGGTGGTTAAGTTTGTACGAAATGGAATTGATTTAAATAAATGCTCTTTCCCATTACTTTCTAAAATTAAATAAGCTTTACAATTTTCCTTCTCTGCAATATCAGAAAATAATTCAAACTGAGAACGTCTTACATCTTTACAAATCGTAGATTTTAAATCTTTAATAGTTTTACGTTCATAAATAGAAATTATTTTCAGTTCATTATTTTTGCGTTCTAATAGAATAAAATCTCCCCAACCAGTTGGTAATTTCTGTATTTTAAACCATATTTTTCGAGATGAAATATGTAAAATACCATGTATTGCTTTTATTATAGCATGTTCGTGATAATCTATCAATAATCCTTTTGAACCTTCGGGAAGTTCTTTTAAAGCAGAAAAATCTAAATCATTTTCACATTTACATAATTTATGAACAGATAAATGAGGAACAAAATTGATTTTTTCTGGGTTAAAAATAGTCGAAAGTAATTTCTTTGATCGTTTTCTTTTAAGTTCCGACATGGCAACAGATAATATTGAAGCCAGAGGAATTACAGAAGAACAAATCAATCTTTTATATCAAAGAGTCGTAAAGTATGCACCTGAAAAAAATTTGATTCACGAGGGTCAAAGTGTTGGAAACATCTACTTGAAAGAAGATGAACTCAAAATGGAAATAAATTTTTCCAAAACACCGGATTTTGACACCTTTATAGCTGAAGCTTTTAGAGACATCATTCTCATCAAGGATGAAGATATTATTCCAGACCAGGGATCAATTCCTAGTCAAGAAGATTTTGCTAGTAAACCCAGCATAATAACTCGTTATCAATCTCCAGATGGACCTGTCAGTTATACCTTTGATGGTTTTCCCTTCACAAGGCATATTCTTAAAGTTTTAGAAATAAACTCCACTCCCCAAGAAAAATTAGATTTAGAAAAAACCATTCCCCGATATGGTTTTCCAAAATGGGAAAATGACACAGAAGAAACTACTCCTTCGGTTTCAAAGAAAAAAGATAAAAGAAAAGGAAAGAATGAAAAGCCAAAACTACAAGAAGAAGGCTGGGTATTACTTCAAAATCACGGAAACGAAGAAGAAGACAAAAGTTTCTGGGAAGGAGTATATACTACCATTCTCTGCATACTTTCTGCCATGGACTGGACTTGGGAAAAACACAGACAAACATCTGGACCACAAGAAAGAGCTGGAATAATGTTAAACATTCTCAAAACAATGGGATTGTTTGAAAAGGATATTGAAACAACTTTGCAATCTATTTTGTTACAGGATATGAAACATTTTACTGAAGTGACTGAAACCGATAATTCTCCCAAGATCTTTCAAAGTAAAAATTCGGGCTTTCTTGATCATATTTTGCGTTCTTACTATTCTAATCGAACAAATATTAAAGCTGCTACCAAAAATTGCCCAGCATTGAAGGTAAGAAACGAAAAGAGTTCAGAAAAATTAGTATGTCATGCTGTTTGGAATTCAGAACCTCCAGAAACTGCATTAACCAAATTCATTCAAGAGAGGAAAATTTCCAAAGATCAAGTTTTCGTAATGGAAATGGGATATTCTTTAGTACCTCAGACTTCCTCAAATCAAAGATTCATGAAGGATATAATTTGGAGCCAAGGAGCAAAATTTTTACTGATGTCAATGAATTCTTTGACACTCCAACGGGATCGCAGGGTCTCAAAGAAATTATGAACTGTTTGTTTGAATTTTAAAGATAAAACTAGTTAGCAGAATTTTTGAGGTAAAAATAGTGAGCAGCATGTCTGCAAACTCGTACACTTGTTAAACGATGTATTTTCTCCTATGCGTTTCGTGTGACTAACGCACACTTCGTCAGGGAGTTTTACAATACAACATAAGTGACCTGTACATTTACCTACATAAAAGACTAAAATAAATTTTACATGTAGGAAACAGGCAAAAAGGGGTGCAAGGTGTGACATATTTTGTCTGGACATGAGTAGATAGCTACTTCACAACTAAGATTGAAGTTTTGTGCTCCAAAAGTATTGATTTGGGAAAATGTGCTATTTTTAACTTGATTAATGTATACCCCTTTTATTTCAAATATTTCATTATTATGTATACTCTTAAAATAATGTACCAAGCTAATCAGTGATGGTATTTCAAGCAGTACACATGTACCTTGAGGGTGCCCTCTGCCAAAAAAATCCCTTGCATGAGAATCAAATATTTTAAACCTCATATTACCATAACAGTAGATAACAACACCAATAAACCCTACTGTTAATATTAAATTAGTGTAACCGTCAGATATGAGTGATTCAAAAGCTCTTTGCAAAGAGGTACAGTACTGATATCCTTCTATTATTGTCTCTCAACACATAGTGCCAGAATAGCTATCACTGTATACTAGTTGATAGTCAGTCTGAAACACACTTAACATTGTTGGCAATTCTGTCTGCATTAAATACGACTGTCTTGCTAATTGAGAAAAATTTGAATACAATTGATTTCCAATATTCATTACGTTGATGAGATCATGAGCAGAACTAATGCTTTGTCTGTACCTTGGCTATATGGTGCTGCTATTGTTTTGCTAGAGTCTACATGCGTTGGGGTAGGACCAGGGTTCTTTTCTATGTCCTAAATCAATTTAAATTTACAATAATTTGCTGCATGGGCCTGACTCTTGTGAAGATGCAGTCTATTTGGAGAAAACAATGACAAATACCGACTGGCTCTCTTTCTTAGCTTTATTATACTTCTATGGATTGTCCCAGAGTGTTTAAACAATAACTGCGCTTTATTTCGTTGTTTTTTTAACTTTCACATAAGAATGCACTTTGAAGGACTTGGGTGTACACGACGGAATACCTCTATAAACAGATTCTCTAGCCTTTGTGTTCTTGTTCCTCCAACGTTCCAGAGTTTCTATTGGTATTCTGCTGGATTCACGATCACGGATCACGATCACAGGATTTATCTAAAGGATCTACAATGCAGGTCAAAAGTGTTGGGACACTTAGCGAGATACTACTGAAATAATCTCCCCCCACCCCCTCCCCCCAAAGCAATGTTGAGATTTGACACTACAACACAGATTTCAACAAAAATACTGTTTATCTGCATCTTCCAACATTGTTTGGGGGGGAGGGGGGTGGTACGCTCCAATTGTGACCCCAAAAAGCCAACTTTACTTGGAATACATGATTATTGGACAGGTGTCCCAACTACTTTTGACCTGCATTGTCTGAAAGTGAGTATTTGAAAGAGATCAGGTTTGTGGCCTATTGGTCGATGAAAAGCGGGGCTTCTTATGAGAACTCTTGTTTGGTAAGCAAGAAGAACATATTTGTGAACAATATACAAGGAATTTCAATTGCCGCACTTTTCGTATTGTCATATTAGAGTATGGATACGGGAAAGGCGGAACAGGTGTATATCAGGAAAAAGATAGACAAATGAATACCATGCAGATCAGTGAGTCGGGGTAAAAAATAACAACTTGCATGTTCACACTGTTGTAACGCTTAAGAAACGATGAGCTTTATTTCACTTTCAAAGAGTTCAAAACGTGGTGTTTTGTTTATGAAATCGGATATGCCATCCGCTGCCCACAAGGTCTGTTGTTTACATAGAAATCGTGTTATACTGTGAGCGCGCGGCTCTGAAAGCTCTTTAGAGTGTTGTCCTCAATGAGAAAATGGAGGCTTCAGAAAGCCAGAGAGTTGTTTACATTATAACGTACAGTCGCGCAGACACTGAAAAGTTCCGTAGAGAGACATTTGGCGAAGCAATAATAGAGGCATGGAATAGCTTTAACATTGAAATCTCTCACTGGGTGGTAAGCATGGAGGGTCATGCCACTACCGATGCCGATGGGGATCTCAACAAGTACCATTTTCACATGGTGGTAAAACTAAAGAAGAGAGGTAGATGGCTACAAGTAAAGAGATACTTGAGCCAAAAATTCCACATCGAAGTTCATTTCAGTGACCGCCACAATACATATTACAGCGCCTACAAGTATGTCACGAAATCAGACCTCGAAGCGGTTCATTCTGTGGATCATCCAGACTTAACTACTTGTCCTCGAACGGAAAATGCAATCGCTTCTAACAAAAGAAAACGCAAACTAGGCGGGGTATCGAAGCAAAGAAAGATCAAAGATCCACGGCTAAGTGTTTTTGACGTTTGTAAACTAATTCAACAGAAGTCAATATCCACAAGGCTGGAGCTTGTATGTTTGGCGATGGTTCAAGAACGAGAAGGAAAACGCTGTCTGGCCGAGTTTATAGCAAACCGCGGGAATAAAGCGGTGGATGAAGCATTATCATTAGCGAAAGAATTTTCTCACGCTGAAGAGCAGTGTCTTCGCCTGAAGAAATCGCGAATACAGCTCTTACAAGAATCTAAAGATGCGCCATGCGTGGACGGTTGCGAAGGAAGGTGGTTTGTGGCGGCAAATGAGGTTCTCGACAACCAAGGAACAATCCCCTCGGTTTTCTGCAATGCGATTTATACAGCCCTGTCTAAAGGTCGAGGAAAATTCCGGAATATTTATTTGTATGGAACTGCCAATTCTGGAAAGACTTTTATGTTATCGCCATTGAAAATAATTTATAACACGTTCTGTAATCCAGCAACGGGCTCCTTCGCATGGGTTGGCGCGGAACAAGCAGAAGTCTTTCTTTTGAATGACTCGGTGGAATCCAACAATAATCGCGTGGGCTGATCTTCTCCAGGCGCTAGAGGGCGATACAATCCATTTACCCGCACCAAAGAACTTTTGTTTAAGAGATATTGAACTAACGCGCGACACGCCTTTTTTTGCTACATCGGATGCCCCGATTGTTTTCATTAGAGCCGGTGCAATAGATCAGACAAACACAAACATGATGGACATTAGATGGTCTTTTTTCCGGTTCTGGAAGCCCATTTCACAGAGTGAACAGCGAGAAATCGCGCCCTGTGGACATTGTTTTGCACAATTCATTCTAGAGAATTCTAGCAATGTTTACATTGCTGACTGACGGCGACATGATGCTCGCGACAATACTCAGTAACGTTTGCATTCATTTCGCATCAATGAAGAACAGTGTTTAAAAATAAACTATGGCCGGCTACTCTTGTTGAGTATATAAAAACAATTGTTGTATAATGCGCTCCAAAGGAACGTGTCTGAATAGAGTTTACAACATTACTCAGTAAATTGAATGTTTTATATAAAGAGCTAATTAATAGCTTTCTTTTCTTGTGCTTTTACTGAGTACTGAGTTGAAAATGCGCAATAACTCATATAATGAAAGAAATAGTTTCTTCAAACTAAAGAAAACATACATACTTTCTAAATTTGTGTTCATTTAATGTCAAATACGTTTTCAATTTGCATAGATCTCCACTATTTAAAGTGAGTATTGTAGTGAGTAATGTTCAGTTCTTTACGTCAACAAAATGCAAATGTCACGCATGTGATAAACTTCTCGTTGTCACGAGTTTTACAAAGTGACAATTACAATTTACACAAGCATTTTCCTCAGATAGCATGAAAATGAAGTTACACTTTACACGCTTTAGAAATTCACAGAATATACTGAAGTGTAAATAATAAAGCATGTTCAGTTTTCACAGTTCCGCATTGCGTGATAAATATTTGGTTCTACCGCCTTTAGAGGCAAGGATAGCTTCTATCCTTTTGTTCAAACTGGCAATTGTGTTATCTATAGTTTCAGTACAAATACAATCAAAAGCTCTTAAAACTCTAGCTTGAAATTCCTCAAACGACTCCCTTGTGATATTTCTAGATATTGCTTCGGATTCTAAATATCTCTTTACAAGATGAAATATGTTCTCGATAGGATTTAGGTCCGGTGAACGCGGAGGGATTTCATGAAATTCAGCCTCTATCTCTTCTAACGCATCCCTAGCTAACCTGCTTGTTTGCGACGGGTCGTTATCCATAACAAATAAACGTCTTCCATCTGTTTTGGGACCAGCTTGCGCAAACGTAATGTTGAAATGTTCCTGTTGTATAAGAGGGGCCAATAGATGTCACTCGGGTTATCACTTCATGTATAGGTCATGATTAGTACTCTGTTCATATTACATCGTGTAATTTTATCTTTCCTGAAGATAATGGATCACAACGCAATTGTGAATGTTTTTGACTCTGAGAATTTATATATGTATGCTAAAATACACGACGAGTCGTGTAGTTTCTGCAAAGGCTCTATTTCATTTGACGGCCATCTCTATCAGCCCGATTCTCAACCATTTGAGGACGTTTTTGAGATGGAAGAAGCAAATGCAACGTTTCGTGCTGCTAAATTTTTAATGGAGGATGGTTCGGAGGATAACGACAGTCGAGGTCAAGAGATTTCAGGTATGTTTTTTCTCAGTCTTATTTATGTTTTGTGTTCAATTATTTCTCAGTAAATCATTACTTTGTGAGCAGGAAAATCTTTTTTTGAAATTGTCAATAAAAAATCAAATGTCTATTTTTTCACTTTTTCAGGCGAATTAGAGAAAGTTCTAGATCATCCCAATCGAGTCATTGCAATTGTAGCCAGAGTCTCTTCAGGACCGGAAGCCTCAGAAATGGAAGCCGGAGTCTTTTCAGGACCGGAAGCCTCAGGTATGTTCTAATTGGATTTATAGCTTTTTTTGTGAATGCTTCTGTCTTTGATCAATTAAAATGTTTTATTATTTTTAAAGTTGTAGACGTTATCATCACGTCCCAACATGTGTTTTTTTACATCAATTAAAAATGTGTTTTTTTATTATTTGACAGTTAATGACGAAGATGAAATAATACACCCACCAAAACGACGAAGAAAAAAGATTGATCTGATTGAAAGATACTGGAAAAGACAGCAAAAAAAAGAAAAGAAAGTAAAAAAACCAAAAAAACAAAAAATACGTACAGACAAGGCGAAAAAACAGAAAAAATAAAAGCACAGGATTTTATTAGTTTTCAGATTTTTATTTCGACAAGTATATCTTTTATAGTCTCTATTTGTATTTTTATGTCATTTTTTCGGAGATTTAGATAGTCATTTAGGATGAATATCTGTCTTTGTCTGTTATTCGGTTGTGTCTGTTTCCATTTGTTTAAAATATCTTTTTCTAGGTTTTTTAAGATTTCTTGTAGATTTTTCACGGTTTGACAACCTCGCAGTGCTCTTGCTGTCGGCGTTTTTCTGTTTTTTGCTTGTTGTTGTTCATTTTGTAGCTGCCTGAAGGTCGGTCTCGCAATTTCTTGCAATTTCTTTTTCCTTGTGATTGTTAAGTCGTAGAATAAAAATTGACGTATTAGTTCTTTACATTCCTGTTTGAGAAATAAAGGACATGGATATTGCAATAAAGTTGTTTTTTTCCTGGGATGGTGTAAGATTGAACTCGGGCAAGCACACAGCATCGAGAGTCTTTTCGACATGTTTTTTTCTGTGTGTTTTTTTTTCCAGAACATCACCATGACTGCGCATTTACGAGATAGTTCAAGAATTTTGTCTTGCGGTAGCATCTTATCTATTTAAAGAAAGAAAATCCTTTTCCTCACAGCATGTGCATCTGATAACAGATAGTTATGTTTCAACCTTGGGAGGTCAGTGAAATCCGTTTCGGCTCATACAATGTCTGCGGTTACGAGACAGTTCAAGAATTTTGTTTTTTTCGGCATTGGATTTAATCATTTTGTCAGCTATTTAAAGAAAGAAAGAAATCCTTTTTCATAACAGCACGTACATCCGATCATAGATAGTTATGTGTCAACCTTGGGAGGTCAGTGAAATCCGTTTCTGCTCTTGCAATGTCTGTGGTGATGAGACAGTTCAAGAATTTTGTTCTTTCTGTATCGGATGTCATCATTTCGTTTGCGGGCTCTGCGTCGGTCTGTTTGTAAATTTTTATGACGATTTCTGCATCAAGTGCTACGATTTGCAAGAAAAAGAAGTCATCGATCGTTGAAAAAACTATGTCGCAGAAACTAAAACCTCTTCAACTTGTTCTTGATGATGAAATATTGGATCTAAACGCTCAGAATGTACGCCGCAGAGTTACGGATGGCTTGTTTGCTGATTTCAAGAGAGGTTATTACGGTGTTCTAGTGAAATTGAGATGGTTGATCAAGAACGGTGAATTTTTATCATTCATGTTACTTTTTCTTCAACATCAGACATTTCGACGTATTCTCGATTTGTTCATGGTCGATGACCGATGTAAGAAGATGAGACGTTTATATTTTCACAAGATTCACGACAACAAGATGTTGGAACCTGTCGCACGCAAACAGTATTTTTGGGACACGTGGAGTAAGGAGCTGACACCCTTAGAATTTTGTCCTGAAGACATTGCTACCGAGAACATTCATCTTTTTACATTTTCAAGTTACGATCTTGCTCATTCGTATGTTTTTGAGTTTGGTGTTGAAGGCTGTCTCCAACCATTTCGAGAGAATTATTTTTTAAAAGCGTCAAATAGAAATGCTCTTTTCAGACAATTGCCTCGCGATTTTTCAGATTTTTTATTTCATTTACCAGCTATCAGGCTAGTCAGCGACATGCGGAAATGCGACTGCCCGTCCGATGATGAAAGTGAAGGAAAAGAAAAAAAAAAGAAGAAGCATGAATGTTGAGTTTTCAAAAGGTTTTTATTTTCTATTCTGGTTTCAGATTTTTACAAGCAAGACAATATTTTGTAGAACATTTTTTCTGCCAAAAAATTTAGTCATATAACAGTAATTTTTCACGCATATCTATGTATTTTTCTCGCTCATCATGATTTGATTTTTCAACATGAAATAAAAGTAATTCTTTATCGTTAACAGGCATAGGCTTGGTTTCTTCACCGTTTGGGAAAACGGCTCTGACTAATGCGTTTCTTCTACCTCGATTCACATATTTTATCCATTTCGTCGGTGGGTTCAGGGTGTATCGATCTTCCATTTGCATCCAGGCTTCAATGTGAAGTTCCTGTCTTCTTGCATCTTCATCTCTTTCCAATCGGCGTCGTTCTCGACATTTTTTTTTGTAGAGCAATTGCACCCATTTCTGTATGGCTTTTCTTGTCTTTTTCTTTGCATTTACGTTTTCCCGCGACCATTTAGTGAGTTCTGGTTTTAATTTCAATTAATAGAAAAATTAAATATAAAATTATTTCTATTATTAGTAAGGTCAGGAAAAAAAAATGATGAAAGCTTTTCTCACGATTCATTCTTTCCCCCCAAAAAACGTACAAGTCCACACAAGGCTCTGTTCTGCAGATGTTTTCTGAATTGTGTGACGAAAAAAACGTGTTCTTGGACTTTTTGTAGACTGGATTATTTTTTTATCGCATACTTTGAACACCATGTCAATCATTCAAAGCCGGCGAGAAGCGGTCTGTATAGTTCTAAAGGAGTATCTTCAGGTAAGGTGGACGTGATCTTCATACTTCTTTTATTATTTTCTTTTGAGTTTCCCCCTTTCTGTTCTTCTGGTTCGGTCTCGCGTTTCGACAACAACCACATCAAGTAATTTAATAGATCCTTGTTTTGAATTTTTCGTGACTCGCGTAGCCACAGGTCGTTTCGATCATTTGTTTCATCATCTTCATCTATTTTGGTTTTCTTCCAAGGAGCTAATTCATGTTCTAGTCTTTTTCTTTTACGTTCATCTGGTATTTCAGGCCATCCTACGTCAGCTTGTTTGGTTTGCTGTTGTTGTTTTTCCGATTCAGGTGGCTGGTACACACTCACCGCTGTATTTTCCAGAGGTATTTGTTCCACAGGAGGATCATTTTCTTTTTTTTCTGTCATGTGCTTAATCAGGGCCATCTGGGCAGGTGGGATGGGTAAATTTAAGATAGCATCACCATAGTTTTTCAATATATCTTTTTTTGTCTTGATTAGAGATGGAATCGTGTTTCCTCGTAGTTCATCTTCAGTTATTTTACCTTCTCGCACCCCTGTGAGAATTTTTTGTATTTTGATCAAGGTTTCAGCGTAGTGATAAATTTTGGCATGTTTTGCAGACGCCACTATTCCTCTCGCCGTATCAGCTACACCCCCTTGTTGTTGTTGAGTTTCTTTCTTTTCTTCATTTTCTTTTTCTTGTTTTAGTTTGTTGTATTCGTTCCATTCTTTCGGCTCGATTAAAATGTATTCAGTAAAGTATCTATTGTCTCGCACTGAGTCTGTCATTTTTTTTTGTTGTTTTGTTTAAATTTTTCTAATTTCTCACGCGGTATTTTGACGATGTGCGGCAACAAAAGCCTTCCGAGCAGTTCTCGGCAAATTGTTCTGTATTCTTGTAATATACGTCTTTTTTCTTTCCAGTTCGCTTTCGTCGAATTTAATATCGACAAGTCTGGTATTTTTTCTCTGGCTTGTCTCATCTCCTTCCTTTTCTGAAAGGTTCTAAAAACGTCTACTATTGCTAGGGTCGTAGGTTTCGTTTTTGGTAAAATTCCTCTGTTTACAAAATGGCGTATTTCTTGATAGTTTTGTAAAATTTTGTCTCTCATTTTGCATTCGATTTTCTTTTTTTCTTCTTTTTTTCAGTTAGAAATCTTCTTATCTTCAGCTCGTCTGTAAAAGAGGTCGGTGTGACTATTTTGTTTGTTCTTATGTTCTTGATCAAGATCCCGGGCATTTGTGGCATCGTGTAGATATTTTTCGCTGTTTTTATGATCTTGTATTTTTCTTTTCGCTGTCTTTTTGTATATTCTCTTAAATTTTCTTGTGAGATCTTATTCATCTCAGTACTTTAGTTCTTTTTTCTATGTAGATTCTCGGCGGATGTTCCGATCGTAGAATATTTGTACGATACACGTGAGGATTTGGGTCGCTCGGGTGTGCCGCTATCAGCATGTAGCGATTGTAGTCTGAATTTGTTGTACACATTTTATACCATTTGTAGAGCCATTCGAGAGCTGTGCCGGTTTCACAATTCCTGAGATAACGTTTTACAGCTTCTTTTTCTGCAGGAAAATTGAAAATAAATCTATAGTGACAATTTTGTCGAACTGTAACAGCGTTTTTTCCTTTCGGATGTAAAGCTTGTTGTGTAAAGATGAGAAATAGATTATGGTGGTGTGTTTGTGCAGTCATAATATCCAAATTCAAAGATTCAGTATTCATTTCTTCCATCATATCGTCGAAGATTAAAATTCCAGGTTGTTCTGTTTTTGGGAAAATCTCATCAATGTTTTCTGCGGGCATTCCTTTGTAAAAAATAACACCCTTTTCCTTGAGGCTTGCAAAATGCGGTTGTTCCGCAGAATTATGACAGTAGACTATTTTTTTGATTTTTCCTTTCCCTTGTGTGTTAAAATTGTTTTCAGTGTCATCGATTAGTTTTTGGATAAAAAAACTTTTCCCACTGTGTGTAGGACCTACTAAACAGGCCGTCCCAGGCACAAGTAATTTTACGTTGTGTGTTCCTTCACCAGTCATTTTTTTCCCAAAAATGAATAAGTTTTATTTTTTACATGTTTTATACCTTCCTAGGTTTACAACTTTGACATTTTTGCAAGAATTTTCTACTTGCTGTGAATTTGTGAGCATTTTTTTGAAGAAATTTAAATTTTTTATGCACTAGATAAAATACAAATTCATCGTTTGTTTTTTCGTCATTTTTATGATATGTCTTGAGTATCGAAGAGAAACTGTGTCCCTTTGCCAATCTTCTTGCTACGTAAAGAGAGTGATCTCCGCAAACTGTAGTGTGTTTCTGCTGGTAGTCTTCTGTACTTCGTCGGAAATTATCCATGGTAACCCAATTTGGAAAATAATAAGAAGGCTTTTTTCCATAGGAATCGAAAAAAATTGGTTTCATATATTTATTTTTCTTGAAGAAGAGGACCCAGTGTTGACCATCTTTCCAACTTGGATCTGTATTTCCAATAATTAGAAATTTTTCTTTACCTTTGAGAGCAGGCAAAACATCGTCGGCAGGTAGAACTTGCGGTTTATAGGATTCTGTTAGGGGATCTGCTTTCAAAGCTCTTAAAATTTCATCAGTGTAATGCATTTTTTTCAGTACCTCTTCGGATCACCGCCAAATGAACTCTGCGTGTGCATCGGTGTCACCGTTGTTTGTCTCATTTTTCTTTCAGTTTCCCATCTGTTTGCTGTAGCATTCACACAGACTATTTCTTCTTGTTCGAAAAAGGCTAAAACCAGACAGAGTTCGTCGGGGGGCAAATCATCAGCAGAATTTGTCCGATTGTCTGTCTTTACAATTGCTTTGATTTTAACATTTTCTTTTTCGGTGAAGCCATTCATCCCGTTGTTTTCTGCTCCAATGTTGTAGTAACCGACATACAAGCCATGTTCTAAGCGATCAGGATGCCCATTGCCTCTCTGTTCTCTATCACCCAGTTCAATTGGCTGGTCAGCATCCAACTGCATTCTGTAAATCATCCGATGAACATCTTGTTTTCTTGTAATTGTGCCGTCAGTAGCTCTGTCATAAGGTCTCCACGGTAGAATGTTATTTTCTGGAAAAATTGGCCGTTCCCCATGTTTGATGCTAACTTCGGTCACATTCCAGGGTTTGATGCTAAATGTATCTCTCCCGTAATTTCCTGTACCTTCTAGTTCAGATTTCAGCATGAAGAAAAAGTAACTTTTTCTTGGGAAGCTGTCAAAGGGATTTGACCAAATTTTCAATTCTACGCCTGTTGATTGTGTGACTTTCTTGGGGAAAGTTTCACTAACAATCAACTGTGTTTTTTCAGCAGTTGCCAAGATTTCGTTGTCTGTAGTGAAGGCTGCAAGATCCATTTCATCTAGCGTTTCATTCCACGGGAGTTTAATTCTTGTTTCACGCAAATTATAGACGATCCTCACTTTATTTTTCGTAAGGACAGTCCCTTTTCCAGATGCAGCACTTTGTCTCGCTACCAACAGCATCGCATCCTCAGAGATGTTTACTGTTAGCTTGAAATTTTGCCACCCAGGTCTGTTGTCTTCTATTTCGGTGAAGCTGTTGGGAATAGGGATCTCAAAGAATTTTTGGCCCTTGTTGTCGACAAGTTCTTTTTCCATTGCCAAGGTGTTTTTAAACTTCTTCCAAGTCTCACCCCCGTTCGCATAGATTTCGTGACCTGCTTTCTCCACACCCACGCAATCTCTGTCTAGGGCTGTCTGGAAAGTTCCAAAATCCAGTGTTTCTCTGTCATAATGGTCGCCTTCGAAATTTTCTCTGTTTCTTTTATCTTTGTCAGTCGTTTGCATCTGTTTTCGAAACCACGTTTTGAAGCAGTCTTCCTGGCTGGCCACGTTCAACTTGTCAATTGAATTGAATTGAATTTCTGTTGAACTGATAACAGGACAGGGGCTGGAAAATCGAGCACAATTAACACCCAAGGTTATTTCACTACCACCTGAGGCCGCATTGTAGATCTTTCCATCGTTCCTTCTGAAACCACCTGCCCAGCGGTGTGAACTGTTGTCTACTGTATAATCAACCCAGGAACTCGATGTCGTATTGTAGAATTGAATTTTTGCTTTCGTGACGAAACGGATTTTCTTGGGATCATACACAGCTGCGTTTTGAGGTGTAATTTCAAATTCCAATTTCCCGTTGAAGGCAGCGCGCGTGACCCAACCGCCATTAGCATCTGTACCTAAGACTTTTTGTTCAGGTTCGATAAAGAGATTCTGCTGCCCCTTGAAGGTTTTGGTGATTTGAACAACAGGCGGTGCATTTCTTTTTACTGCTCTTCGAATTATTTCTATTTTTGGGGCAGTAGCTAGAGCGGCTACTGCTGCTTCTGTCATGATTATAGTTTTTAAAAAAAAAAAAGTAGAAGCTGTTCTGTTACAATGCATTTATATGTCTTTCAGAAAATCTGCAAAAGATGTTTTCTCGTTCGACTTCTTGTCTTTTGTCTTTTTTGGTTTTTTAGCATATTTTCTTTTACTTTTCTTGAGTTTTCTTTTCCGCTCGGATTCATCGTCTGTTCCACTTTCCTCGGAAGAATCGCTAGAAGAAGAAAGAGAAGAAGAAGAGGAATGATGTTTTTTTCTCGGTTTTGTTCTTTTTCGTTTTTTGTCTTTCTCTATCATTTTCTCAACAACACTCGTCAACCTGTCTATTTTTTTTTCTTGTTCTGTTTTCTCTCGTTCTGTTTTTTCGATTTCCTTCTCTTTCTTTGATTCCATTTCTTTTTTTTTTTCTGTTTCTTTTTGTTCCTTTTCCTTTTTCTTTTCTTCCAATTTTTTTTTCTTTTGTTTGTCAAGTTTTTTCTTCAAAGCTATAACTTCTTCTTTTTTTGCAGCTATTTCGGTTTTTTTCTTTTCTTTTTCAGTTTCCCGCTTTTGTTTTTCCTTTTCTCTTTCAAGCATTCTGCTTTTTAAATCGGCTAGAAAGTTTTGTCTTTTTTCTGTTCTTTCAACATCTTGTTTCAAACCGTGCAACTGTTTAATTTCATCTTCCTGCTGTTTTTCTCTGACAGTTTTCCTTTCTGTTTCTTCTTCTTCTTCACTTTCCTCTTCGTCCATTGATTCCTCTTCAGCACTTTCTTCGGTTGATTCCTCTTCTGAATTGTCTTCTAAATTTCTTTTTTTAGTTTTTTTCATGTTTTCTAAACGTTCTTTTGCATTTCTAATTTTTTTTTCCAATTTTTCGTTTAAAACAGCAATTTTTTTTTCTTCTTGTTGCTGTTTTGTCACACAATTTCTCGTGTTGGCTGCCGACGGGTCTGTAACGATTTTGGAAAGATTCTCTCTTACGCGAATTGCAGCTTTTACTTGCTCTTCGTTCGGTGTAGGAAGTGCTGAACTTGAAAAACGTAAGAAAGGCATCTTGTGTTTTTTTTTGGGGGACCAAGACCTAGAGTAAAGACGTGACAGACGTGTAAAGCTAAATAACTTTTTTTTTATTTATCGCATTTTTTTTATAGCTACAATATTTCACAAAAAAAGATAGTTTTTTTCGAAGAAAAAAAGAAAAAAAATGCTCACTTTGGTCTAGGTGAAAATACTTGCTAACAAACGAGCGACTGGTTTGAAAATACCTCCTCTTTGACCCCTAGTTTTTTGTTTTTTTCTCGCTGCTCGTTTTTTTCTACTTTTCCCTTTTCTTGCGGCCCGTCTTGTCCTACAAAGAATTTTTGCTGCTGTTTCTAAAGCCGATGGCACCATTCCTGAACTGCTTTGAAAAAGATTAGCCATTCCGGGCAATATTCCATCACCTTTTTGCAATCGTGCTGATCTTCTTGTCGGAGTACTTTTCGTGTTTTTTCTTGTTCTTTTTTTCTTTGGTGGGGGGGCAATTATTTCTTCTTCTTCTTCTTCTTCTTCTTCTTCTTCCACGTCTGTTTCTCTGTCTCTATCCACCTCTGGCAGGTCCGCTAGTACGTCCGCTAGTCTTCTCTTTCTTGGATTTTTCGGAGCATGTAGTTTTTTTGTACAATATTTTTCGTGGTCGGTTAGGGCTCTTCGTTTAACGACTCTAGTTCTTGCACCGCCTTCTTGAAAAGGATTTCTACCGCTTCCATACACATCTCCACCACCTTCTTGAAAAGGATTTCTCCCGCTTCTGTAAATATCTCCACCACCTTCTTGAAAAGGATTTGTACCGCTAGCATAAGTATTGCCATGACCCATTCCAGATTGAACATGATGAAAATTGTGGAGATTTCTACGTGCTCCAAAAAATGGCATTTCGCTCAATTAATATGTGTAAGTTAAGAGATGTGCGAGTTGCAATTTTTTCTGTTCTTTTTTAGGTAAATCCTTGAACTCCAATCTTTTATGCAAGAAATTTTTTTTATATCTTCTTTTTTCCTTTTCTCCAAAAAAATATCTCACTCTTTTTTCTTTTTGTCTGAATCGATTCTTCATTTTTTTTTCTTCTCGGCGGCTAGAGCACCTCCAAGACCAAGACCAAGTGCAGCCAATGTCGAAAGAGCAGCGCCTCCAATACCTAATGTTTTACCAGGATTCTTGCGAACAAAACTTTTCATTTTCTCTCTTTTGTTTTTTTTCGGATTTTCAAAGCCAAGTCTTTTCTTTTTCTGCTGGGCGATATAATTTTTTCCTCCTCGTTGGAAGCGACCGCATACAGAACATTTTCTCGTCATCTTTCTAGTTCATCACTTTCTGCAAAGTGTTCAGGATTAAATCTGTTGCAACCATTTGACCTACTTGTCCCCAGAAACCTCCCTTTTGTCTCTTAGTTTTTTTCTTTTTTCTCCTTAGCGGACTTCTCTTTTTTTTTCCTTTTCTCTTCTTTTTACCTCTACTTTGCATAATTCTTTCCAAGATTTGTTTTTCTTGAGTATTCATTTTAACAGAGCAGGAAGGATACTTGCTGCCAGCATGGGAATGAAAAAACCAGAACCGCGTTGCCTTGTTTTCTTCGTTTTTTTTTTTTTTTTTTCCTTCTGTACTTTTTTAGTTTTTCTGCTTTTTTTTCTCGTTTGACTATATCTGTTCATTCTTTTTAGATTATCGAGCGGTAATTCGGCTATGTACCTAACCATTTTTAGATAATTTTCTTTTTCTTTAGCAGACCCAATGCAGTAGCTAATCCAGCCGTCGCAGTTGTGGCAAGTCCTGTCCCTAACACTCCACGTCCTATTCTTTTCTTTGATCTCTTAGCTCCACTATTTAAATTGTCTAAAATTCTTTGTTTTTTTCTAACGTCTCTTTTCTGCAAGGCCTTGGTTATTCGTTTCGCTGCTCGTACTGGCGGTTGACCACCTTTTTGTTCTAATTTTCTTTTTCGAATTTCGTTTTTTACACCTCGAGCGTAAAAAACACTTCTTTGCTGTTTCTGTAGAGAATTCGTTGCTGTTTTCCACCCAGTCAAAGGTATTTTTAAAGACATCTTCTTTTTTTTTTGCGAACTTGTTATTATTTTTTTTTTTTTTTTGTTAGTCCGAGAGCTAAACCTGTCGCTAGTGTACCCAATACGCCAGTAACTCCTGCTGCTCTTTTAAATTGTTGTTTTCGCTTTCTGGTTTGTCTTTTTTTGTTGATTCTTTTAACAGCATCGGCTCTTGCTTCTGCTCTTAACTGAGTTGCACTTTTGCTCATTTGCCATGCTTTCCTTCGTTCAAATTCAGCTCGTGCTCTATTTTTTCTCTCGAAATTTTGAATCGATTTGTGTTGGCGCAAAGGCTTTTTTTCTAGAAGACTTCGTATCCCATTTGTTCCACCTTTCTGTCTCTTTGTTTTCTTTTCATCTTCCATTTTGGCAGTCAAATAACCTAATTCCTCAAAAAAGGAATCACTACCCCATTTCTTCTTGATTCTTTCCATCACACGTTTCCCACTTCGAAGAGACATCTTCGCTTTTTGGGTAGAAAAAAATGCTTCGTAAAGAATTTCTAACAACAATTTTCACAGATCCTGAAAAAAGTTCTGTTGCTTTCAGTCCGTCACGGATAATTTATAATCATCTACAGACAAATTATCCTGAATTGAATTTCACCTTGAAAGAGTTACAAGATTTTGAAAGAACAGAAGTGTATGAGAATCAAATCATTCGAAGAAATATTAGAAAAATTCCTCGTGGAGGATTGAGAACTATTGCCTATGGTTTGGATGATTTATGGCAGATGGACTTGGTCGATTTACACGATGGTCATTTTGTTCTTGCAAGAATCGATGTTACTAGTAAGCAAGGAGATTTAATTTGGATAGGCGATAAGAGTGGAAAAAAAGTTTTGCAGGGTATAAAAAAATTGGAAGAGAGAAATGGTGGAAATCTTCCTCTTCGGATTCAAACAGACCACGGAAAAGAATTTCTGAATTGGCAAGTGAAGAACTATCTAAAAGAAAAAAAAGTCACATTGTTCACCAGTGAAGGAGATAAAAAAGCAGCTGTTGTTGAAAGTTTCAACAGAACTTGGTTGAACAAATATCACAAATATACAAAACAAAAAAAATTTAGGAGAAAACAAAATTTATTAGATCTTGTGGTAAAAAATTATAACCTCTTACCACATTCAGCTTTACAGAATCAAACACCGGCATCAATAACGCTCGATAAAGCCGCGGAAATTGTTTCACAACAACTAGACGAGAGAGAGAGATTACGGCGGAAATATCGTCTCCGAGACAGAGACAGAGACAGAGACAGAGACAAGCGTCTCCGAGTCGGTGATCACGTGCGCATTGCCAGAGAAAGAGCACCATTCTACAAAGCGTATCGCGGTAATTACACTCCGGAAATTTTTGAAATTGTTAAAATTTATCAACGTGTGACAACGCCGGAAATCGATTGTTTTAAATTGCGTGACCTTGCTGGTGAAGAGATCAAAGGAGTTTTCTACAAAAGACAACTATTACGTGTTAAATTACCGAGCAAGCCGGTCGTCGAAAAAATATTGAAAAGAGATAAAAAGAAAAAGAAATTGCTTATTCTTTTACGTGATTATCCAGAAAGCAGTCGTCGAAAAATCGTTTCCTTTGCCGAAGCAAACGAAAATTATCTTCTACCATGAGTTTTATTCCACCGCAACCATTTGCAAGGTCAATGCAAGAATTATGTGGCGACGGTGATTTTTGTTACACTGCTCTGTCTAATGACGCAGGAACTGAACGTTATGGCGGTGAATTTAGTCGATCTAGTTTTCGCAGTCATCTACCAGCGGCTATTGATTTTAGAGAAAAAAGGGTTCTTTCTTCTGGACAAAAAAGGAATTGGAACGTTGCTTTCGACGACGAAGAAGATGACAGTGACGATTCGTGGTGGGTGGTTCCTAGTAAAGTAATCATTCACAACTATCAAGAAAATGCACCGAAAATCTCTCTTTTCGGTCGTGGAGAGAAAACTCCTTTTTTTTCCGATTCATTGCCTAAAAACCATTATCAATCACACAATCAACTACTGAGAGGTGCTTTTGATCTTGTCAAACAACAAAACACCCGACGAGAAATCAACCCAAAGGCTGTTTTCTATCTCACCTTAAGAACGCCATTGGTGCAAGAGGAATTCGATTTTTTTTTGTGGAACAATTCGAGTTCTTCACTTCTTTGGAGAAAAGTTACACCCTCGACCTTGCAAAAGGGAGATGCGATTCCGGCTTTTTTCGCAAACTTGACGTTTGAAAATGCAATTGCAGAGTCTGTTACTAAGACAGATCCAACAATTGTTTTTCAAACAATAATCGGTGGAAACGGTACTGCTTATGTCGGAAACGAATACGCCGAAAAAAGAAGTTTTCCCTTTGGTGCAATTTTCAACACTCCAAACGATAAACCTTTTGGTTTGATTTTACACAGCAAATTAGCTCAGAGATTACACATGGACAGTCTACAGGAATTCGGAAAGTATTATTCAACAACAAATGGTCCAATACCCCTACCGACCTGGGGAACAGCCACCCATCCCAAGACAAAAAAAACCTACACGACGATCACTTCGCCGACTTCAACTCTTATTTATTTGAGACCTCTCAACCGCAGCCAGACTGTCTCCACAGTTTCTGCCGATTTTTCGATTGGTGAAATTGAAATCGAAATTAACTCGACTAAATATCCCTTTTCTGAAGTTTTGAAAAGAGAAACTGATGGGAGTGTCAACGACTTGCTTAGCGCTATTGCAAGAGCTTCCTCTCTCAAATTTTGGGAAAATGTCTCTGAGGGATTTGATTTTGAAAATCCCGGGAATCAACTACCAAAAACAAAAAGTTTTAACTTGGTTGCCACGGGTAAGAAAGAATTCCAGAATCCAACAAAGAAGCAATGTCACTTGTATTTCAATGAAGATACCCTGCAAATTTTGAAACTAGATGAAGCTTCAAATTCCAAGCTTTCTTCACCAGTGAATGGTATTTACAGTCTCCAGCTTGATGGATCGTCGAAAGTTGTTTTTTCACCAGCCATTTTGTCTCAAAATTCGTTTATAGATAGAAAAAAGCCGCAAATTTCTTCACATCTCGACTGCATTCGTGAAAAAGTTTTTTCTCAGGAATATCTTCTGTTTCAAATGAAATTTGATTCATTTCTCGAAATTAGAAGTCAGAAAGATGAAAAAATTATTCTTCTAAATGGGAAGACATTTGGTCTTTTTCTAAAAGATTTTGTCGCAACTGAGCGATATGAAAAAGATGTTGTCTGTGAGATGGATCTTGCTCTTTCCAATGTTGAACAAGAAACGATAACTTTGACAAGTCGTTATTCCGAAGAACTTCGACGAGAACGAATTCTAGCATCTTGTCTCGACGTCGATCCTTCAAAAAAACTTGTCGAAATTTCACCGAAAAAAGAAAGAAACGCGCGTCGCTTGAGAAGAAATCTATATAAGAACCGAGAATTCACTCTCAGAGATGTTGTTGATGGTAATGAAAAACAATTTTGGACTGGAGGTGTAGCTGTCTGTCTGACTTTTTTCAAAAATTATTTGGATTGGTGATGGATATTAAACCTCAAATTCTTGACATTCAGGGTTCTACGGATGGCGAAGGAGATTTCACATTCACACAGTACCATAAAGGTGTTTTCAACGTGGATTTGGATGATGAAGTTACAATTTTGAATTTCAGTTATGAAGCAAAGCACCTTGGGAATATGACGGGTGAAAGCAGTGAATTGGATTTAGTCTTTCTTAATTCCAATGTTGTTCAGAAAAGACTTATCTTCCCGAAACAACGGATCGCTACCGTCGCCGATCTTATCGAAGCTCTTGAAATTCTTCTACTTAGTTACCCAGGTGCGACGGGTTGGCAAATTGAAAGTTTCGGTTATGGTGAAAAAGCCTTAAAACCAAACTCCCTCACAAGCTATGTTCTCAAAATACACATGAATATAGTCAAAAACCTAGGATTCACCCTCGATGGAAAAACAATTAGTTCGTTTGCAAATCTTTTTTTAAAACCTTCTTCGGTGGCAATGCAAATATCTGGCGACTATTGTCTTTGTTCAGTGGCAAAAGACCCAAGTAAAATCCCTGGAGCAGCGATTATAGCCGATAAAAAGGATTTGGTGTGGCCAACACTTACGCCCAAGACGACACCTGCGTACATCCTAGTGAATGCTGATTTCATAAAGGACAATTTTGTTGGGAGAGAGCGAGTTAAGAATCTGGACATCTTTGGTGTTGATCCTCTCGAGACAAAAAATCGCACTTTGCACCTTCCGGAAAATCTGCGATATTCACGATTTGATGTCATTAAGCCCGCAAGTTTAAAGTTTACGCTGCAGACATCAGTTGGAACTAAATTAACAGACTTCCCTTTTAGACTACAACTGGCAGTTAGAAGAAAAGATGTCTTTTAGTTTAATTAGAACTTGTAGAGGTTACAAATTAAAAAAAATGAAGTTTTTTTCAAAAAATGTTAATTGTTTTTTTTCTCGAGATACTGGTCGTCGTCTTCTTCTTCTTCTTCGTCTTCTTCAAAACGTCTCAGGCTGAGGATAATGATGTTGCAGCGGGTTTGCTTGTTGATAAATTTCTTGTGGTTCGCAGTGATAATGAACACTTCGCCCGTAACAACAAGTCGTAATGTTAGTGATTTCAGTTTTCTTTGCATCGACGTCATCTTCTTTTCGACAACAGCATGTAAAAAATTTTTTCAAACGCATGCAGAACGTCAAAGCGACTGGGATGGCTGTTACAGGTTCAATTCCAGACATATTTTTTTTCTTTTCAATTTTCAATCAATTCACCTCGATAACCGAAGGGGTATGTGATGCCTGTCTTTGCGTCGATAACTCTTTTATCGAAAAACAAGCGATATGATTTCGTTTGAAATTCGACACGAAGAGAAAAAGGATCTGTAAAAACTCCTTCGCCACAACCTCTTGTGATCGAAAATTTCTGATAGGAAATTTCATCCGTTGGAAGGTTGTTCGTCTCCAAGAGAGCGTCGTCTACTCCAAAAAGAATCTCTTTCATCTTGTGGAAAGAAATTCTTTCATTTGTGTGATGTGTGTTGACGACCCCTTTGCATTTGAATTCTGTTTTCTGAAAATCGTCGTCTTCGACCGAACCAGTTAATTTGTAACTCCGATAACCGTAATGTTTAGGACCACCACAGGCCCATTCGCCGATAACGCGATCGTTTTCCAGTTCATTTGTCAAGTCGCCCAAAAAGGAACCGACGGGTAGGGAGGGACCAACTCTATAACCGGCTTTGTAGACGCATGAATCTGTATCGCAATAGACAGCTCTTGTTCCAACTTTGTCGAGCATCTTTGTGTACAAGTGAATTCGAGCTAAACCAGTTGTAAATGCTCCTAAGACAATATTTCCTTTCTTCGCGGTGGCAATTGCATGATGTTTTTGTCTTGAGTGGAGAAGTAGATTTTCTTCGTCGACAAAAATGAATTTCTTTTCTTTTTGATCATCGTCGGCCAGAAAAGTGTAAAAATCGGAGACACTATTGACCAATTTACTCTGGCGTCTTTCTTGTTGCTCAGCTAGCTTGCCCCACCAACAATTCAAGGCACTTTTGTTGAGGGTGTACAGGGCTTTGTTACGTTCTTCTGAAATCTTGCTGGCATCAAGTTTCACACCTTCTTTTCTTGCATAATTTTCAATGTATTCGGTGCGTTCTTCAGGTGTTACAGCATTCTTCGGCCAACCTGCAGCTTCTTGTTTACCTTTCAGAAAATGATTGATGTAGTCTTCAGCCAAACCGGTTTTCACTCTCGAGTAGTCCCAAACTTCATAGGCTTCGAGAATCTTGTAACCTTTGGACAGAGCTAATTCTATTTCCGGAGTGATCCAGACTCCTGTTAAACTTCTCTCTTCATCAGTGTGTGTGCAACTGTTCAAATGAAAGTTCTTCAAAATTGCACAAGTTCGGCAAAGCACATACATCTTTTTTTTTGGAGAACTTGGTTTTTCACTGTTGGTGATGGCAAAGGGTAAAACAGGGTGAAATAAATCTTTGGGGGGTAAGATTTTGCAAGAATACAGACCGCAATAATCTAAAGGAAGGGTTGTGCGAATGAGAGCGTTGTTTCGAAGAATCGTAGGATGTCCGACAGGGTATTTACCATACTTGTTGATTGTTGGATAAAGAGAAGTGACATCCATGTACTCAAGATGTTCATCTTTTAATTTCGCGTGCACATCTTCGACACATCGATTGGGGAAAAAATCCAAATTCCACCACATGCGGTAGCAATCCACTCGACCACCATGCAAAGCATCTCTTGGATTTAGAGGATCTCGTATGCATTCGAAAATTTGTGGGTCTATTTCAAGAATCAAATCTTTTGTTTCTTCATTTTTTAATTCTTCAAGCCACTCACATTCCCAGATTGTTTCCAGGTTGTAACCGAGGTCGATCAATCGCAATTCGCGTTGTTTCATCGCTGAATAGAGGTGAATCATTGGTAAACCGGTCAGAAAACTCTTCGACGTGTCGGTGTAACATTTCTGACAACCATGCCATTCACACCCATAAAATTCAAAAATCGTGTTGCTTTCTTGGTGAAAACCATCGACTTTGACGAAGGTGTGCTCGAGAGTGATTTTCTTTTCACCTTTGTCTTTTCTCGCAAATTTGAGGTCGTTGGCATAGTAACACTGATCGAGAAATGAGAGCCACACAAGAGCTATTCGAGATTGTACATCGTTCTGTACATAACCTCTGTGTGGGATGAGACCGACAAGATCTTTTTCGAGAAATTTAGCTCTCCAAATGCGATTACAGAGACTAGCAATTGTCATATTACCTATCCCAGGTAAAATGCCCGTCGTTTCTCGACATGCATCATAAAACTTCATGAAACATTTACGGAGAACGGAAACATCATCTTGACAATAACTCTTTAGATTTGTAAAAACATCGTAACCGAATTTGTCTTCGCCAGCGAGATCATTCATTTCAGCCTTTTGTTTCAGTTCTGGTTGTAGTTCTTGACTGTACCACTGTTCAAATTCTTTTCTTTTCGCTGCATTCATATGTTCAACTTCAAAATCTTCCGGCATTACATTTAGAACAACTTTATCCCACGACTTGTCGGAGTTGAGTCGATAAGGGAAGAAACCTTTTTTCACGGATTCCACACCAAATGCTACAGGCAAAGCCGCTAAGGGCATTGGTAGAAATCGGTAGGAATCTAGGAAAATCAATTTTTTGTTAAAAAGCTCAATGCGGAGAAGGGAAGACCCATCGAAGACAACATTGGGTGTTTCAGATGTATAGCGATACATCTTTGTTACAAAAGGCAAAAAATCAAAACGAGCACCGTTGTGCGCATAAAAATAAGCATAGCCATGCGCACCAACTGTGGCTGCATACAATTCCCCTTTCTCTCTATCGAAGAGACTTTGGGAAAATTCTTCAACAGCTGATAAACCCTCAAAAGACCACTCACAACCATTTTCGTCTTGGACAATGATTAAATTTGTCTGTAAGAGATCACTTCCTTCTTGTCGAAGAGATTCGATGTCGAAGAAGAGATTGATTCCTCTTTCTTTCTCTTGTTTTTCTTCAATTTCTTTTTCATCCAAGGTTTGCATGAAACATAAATGGGTGTATTTATCAACATTACGCCGGCAAGTGACACAATACACAGTCCCGCAAATATGGGGTTTGAGAGTTGAATACTGTTTTCCTGTTTCCTCGCCTTTTGCATTTTTCTTCAGAGTGACAGAACAAGTTTGACACTTGTAAAGAACATCACAACATGATTTTTTAGCTGAGAAGAGAGAGGTCGCACCTTTTTTCAGGTGATTAGCAAAACACTGTGGCGATTTAAAAAATCGAAGACAGGAGTCACACTGTCGAGACCACCTGTAAGGAGAATTTTCCCCGCAAGGGGTAGAAGCACAGAATCCTTTACAACATGTGCAAGGGGCTTTGCCGCAAACATGTAATCTTTTTTTAGGAAAATTTTTGTCACATTTTGGGCAATAAAATCCTCTCTTTTTTTTATCAAAGATTCCGGGGAGAGAGGTAATCACTGAAAAGTGATTCTCAAAATGAAGAAGGTGAATGGGGCTGTCGGAAGCTTTCTCGTTACAACGAAAAATTTGCCTCACAACTTGCCTCTCATAGACATAGAAAGGATGATTTCGAAAGAGTGGGTGTTTTGCAATTTTCTTGAGAGCTGTTATGGGTAATTCACCTGTCGTGGGTAGATTGCAATCACTTCGAAAATCCACAGCCCAACGCATCTTCAATTTCTTTCCTTTGGCTCGACAGGGGAAAAAATTTCGATGTTTTTTTTGCTGATGAGCTAAAGCCAAATGAACAGCAAAAATTAAACAATGAGGATCCCATTCTTGAGGTATTGTAAGAATAGATTTCTTTCTCCGAAGCCAATCCTCTGTTGCAATCCCGAAACTATTCTGCAGCGAAGAAGAACTTGTCTTACCACCGCCCAGAGGAACCCTTGTGTGATAAACTTTAATTGTAAAATCACCTCGACCGACATCCACGAATGCATTACTAGAGAGAATATTTGCAAATTGTTCAACAGCCACTCGAACATCGAAGAGGTCAAAACGAACGACGGGAACAAAAAAAGGATTTGTTAAATCCGAAGATGTGAAAACTAATTGTACATAGTCAGTCGGTAAAACAGATTCATTCAAAATATCTACTAACTCAAGTAGAATTGTGTGAAAAGAGACAAGTCTGTCATCTCCTTCAGGACGATCGACAACTTTCACAACATATTTTTTACCTCTGGTATTAAATTTTTTGTTATAAAAATCGCCCGCCGGATTTAATCGAAGAAATGAAAAGGTACTTGGACTTTGCTCTGAAATTGGAGAATCGAAGACGTGTGGGGCCTTGTTTGAACTTTGATCATCTTGTATTTCTAGGCTCACATCACGAACGACCTGTCGACCGCCAATCTGTGTGAAGAGTGTGTCTATTCGATCGCATTGCTCGTCAAGTCTTTCTTCATCTTCAGTTGTCCAAACATTCTCCAGACGACGACATATTTCATCGATATCTTGTGAAGACATCCTTCAAACGGGTGAAAAATGGATCACACTGTCCTGCTCCTCTGCAAAATGAAAACGGAAAATTTTAACAGAACGACGAAAAAAGAACACATGACGGCTGGTCAAGGTATTGCAAGCTTTTTTTTTATCGAGAAAGAAGAAATTGGAATAGAAGAGGAAGCGATAAACATTAATCTCAATTTACAGAATCTCCTGTGTCAATCTGTCAGCTGTCAAGTTGCTGTTTTTAACAAAACTCTTTTCATAGCTATCGGCTTCCATACTCAATTTCCGGAGAGCAATGTAAGACAATTCCTGGCTGATAATCGAATTATCTGTGAAAAAGGAGAAATCTATTTCTCAAAAAAACAAGGTCATCACCTTAGAGCATTCATGATACAATCAAAACACATTTTTGAGAAATACAAGACACAATGCCCCACGTCTTGGTTTCGAGAGTACCACGATTTCCTACACTAGACCATGGAATTTTCAAGAGAAATTTTACTGCATAATTTTTTATTAAGTTGTAACAATGGAGATGAAATTGAATACTGGATGTTGGCTGAAGAATTGGGAATGCCTTTTTCCCCCTGTGAAGTTTGTGGCTGTGAAGATGCAGATCTCAGTGGCGTTATGTTATGCTGTGGAAAAGTACTTCACCTCGGATGTTTAAGTGAACGAGACAAATGCATCATTTGCAAACAAGAAACTGGAAACCCAGGCACTACAATGCACACAGATCTCTTTAAATTCTTAGTCTTGAAAAATATAGCACCTGAAAATATTCTCAAAAGAATTTCTTTCAACTTGGATTTGTTTGTTTTTAAATGTGAATATCAGGAACGAAATTTAGTAACTAAAGATCTTGAAAATTTCTATTGTATGTTACACGTCGTTGAACGAATAGGTAAAGGTAGAGATATAAAAAAGATAACATTCTTCGAACAAAGAAGAGAAAAGAGTGAAAATAACGAATGGACTGGTATCTACAACATCATCGCAAAGAAGCAATGAGCGACCAAATTTGCATGATAATCGACCTAGAAGGTTTTTTCGTAAATGGTCAATTTCAAGCACGTGAATTGGGCTACTACACACACACGCAAGACTTTGGGAGAATTGCCTTTTATCAAAAGAAGACCTTAAAGAATATCAACGAAAAAGATAAAAAGACAATTTTCTTCTGCAAGAAAAATATACATGGATTAACATACCAACCGAGAAAAGAAGAAAAAGCAGTGGCAGCCTTCTTCTTCCCCGAAATGGTGAGAGATTTATATGAAAAATACAAAACCGAATCAAAGCCTCTCGTTGCCTTCAAAGGAGGAAATATCGAAAGGAAAATTCTCAGTGATTGTGGGATCCCAAATCTCGATTTAGAATACCTGGGCTGCCCTACATTCAACATTTTGAAAAGTACGTATCAACCACTCATCGACACTTGCAGATTTCATCAGGATCCTGAAAAAAATCATTGTGCAATGGTTGAATGCGAGACATTCTGGAATTGGTTGCAGAAATCTTCACCATAGTTGTAGACATATTTTAACTTTTTTATTGATAAGTAATCTCAGAATAGTTGTACACTTCTGAAATGTAGAGATTTCGATTTTGTCTAAAGGAAGGAGAAATACCATCACGAGTACTTTCTCGCAAAACGATTTTGTCGTCGTCGTAAAGAACATTGAAATACTTATATTCTACAGCTAAGATCTTTTTCCTACCATGTAAATAAGAATAATTTATGCGACGTAATACAAGAAAATGAACTGGAAAATATTTCTGAGTGATCTGCTGTGCCCTTTCTCGAACTCTAGAAAACAAAAAATCTTGAAATCCTTCTTTAGAAAAAACATACTTGGTTGTGCGCAATGGGTGGAAAAATGAATAAAATGAACAAGAAAATTCAGAAAAAAAAATACAACACAATTTTCGAACTCGAGATATTGCATAACGCATGCTTAAACTTTTACAGTTCTTATACAGATTATCGAGTAACTGTTTTTTCTGAGTCAATATTTTTCTTTCATCTGCGAAATAACACTCTCCACCCATGAGTCGAACTTTTGCTGGTGTCGTGAGGATCCAATACAAGATGATATCCACTTGCACAAAGTGAGGTAGAATGTTCCAAAAATCAATCTTTCTGTCAACTCGCTGCACCTAGATGTAAAAAATGTGTCTGAATTATTTTATGCTTCTGCTCTTTATTTTTTTCCAAGGGCAGCCCTCGCCACGTGAGATGAGCCATAGAACAATGCATTGTTTTCTGCATATGGGTGACATGCTTTTTTCTTGTGGGGTTACGTCGTCGACGCATTATGAGAAAAAAAAAATCTTCCTCCACTGACTTGTCTGAGATAATTTGAGGTCCATCGAAACGTGACAAAATTCTCCTTTTCCGCACCAACGTTCGACTCCAACACGGCCAATTTTGGTGTCGAATGTGAAGACGAACAGAACCCTGGTGAGCAGCAAGCAAGGGTCGTCGAAGATAACGATTGCGGTTGCAGGGAAGATCGACATTAGCAAAACAGTCGTAGTTTTTTTTATCGTAGTGAGCAAACTCAAGAGGTATAATTTCAAACAAACACACCCTATCACATGCAGTCTTGTTCAGAAAAACATCAACAACATCAAAAAAACAAGAACAGACTCTTAACAGCTGAAATCGCTCACGACAAATGCGATACAAGTCACTATTTGAATGAACCCTACGGATGGAATAACCCTCAAAGACGGCATAAATAAAAACTTCCAATCGAAAATAAAAATCGAATTTTGGAAAATAATTTTTAAAAAAAAATCGTTCCAAACATACCTCAAGAGTTTGCTCTTTTCGCATACGACGTGTCACGGGAGCCATTTTCCTTCTTCTTCTTCTTCTCTCTCTTTTCAATCCTTTTGTGTCAAGCAGACCAATCACAGCCTTTTATAGGAAAGAAGGTCAAAAGATCATTCTAATAAAAAAAAACAAAATTACAGATCGTCTCACTTTACTGTCGAACATCGAAAGCATTCAGGCTAAAATCACGATGGCTGAGAATCAACAGATGTATCCTATTTTTTTCGATTTCAACCAACTTACGTGCTTGGACGAAGACGTTCAAATCCTCCAAAGTCTCTCTGAGGCAATATCCCAACCAAATTCAACGCCGACTGAACCTGTACCAACAGTCAAAGAAAACGAGGAGTGTAAGAAACAAATACCTCATTTCTCAAACATCAAGTCAAACGCTGTGAAATACCAGAAGAAATTAGAAACCGAACTTAAGACGATCTATTTTAATCCTTTTTTCGGCGACAAAGAATTTGAAACTTCTGTTGAAATGTGTCGAGAAATCAATAGCTTCAAAAACAATGTGAATGAGATGAGAAAAACCTATGACCTCCATCTGGAAAGTATTCAAAAATTTGAAAACTGTTGTTTTCAACTTGCCATTCCTCTGGCCGAACATGTTATATCGCCGCTGAGTAACGTAGATGGAAAAGATTTATCAGCAGTTACACCCCTGCGTTTATCAAATGCTCTAAAAAGAAAACGTGATGATAATCTCGAAGAAACGCGAAGATACAATCTCAAGAACAAAATATGGGAAAATATGCGGCCGTCAAAATCCTTTTGTTTTCAAGAATGGGATAAACGAGATACGGCGAAGAAAGATACCATCGTACAACCTTTGTGGGAGGCATGTTGTTTGTTAAAAACCGATCCAACGATTAAAATCACACAGTTTGAAAGATCAAATTCCTACACGGAATTTCAACAGATGTTAATCGATCTAAAATTAGCAGACAAGAATTTGTATGAGACACTTGTTAGATACTTAAACTCTCAAGGAAAGAAAAGAGTAAAATGGTATCGAGAAGTAGCAAAGGGTCTAATGGATGAAGAGGAGTATGTTAAACTCTGTCACGAACAGAACACAAAATCCCCCCCACGATTAGCATAAAATAAAGTATCACAACACTTTCGTTAAAACATTTTTATTTAGAATATCCAAAAAGTTGTAAAATACAAGCAAATAGCTTAAGAAAAAAAACCCTAGCGTAAAGTTGTAAAAAATCCCCATAAATTTTATCTGAAATACATTGTGTAATCGAGAAGCAAAAAATTGAATAAAATTGTCAAAAGACAAAAAAAGCAAGACTGTTCTTTTCTTTTTTCTAGTCTGCAAGGAGAGCATCGAGTTTTTCTTTCCTCTGCTTATTCTTTTCCAAGGACTTCTTCAAAGCTTCCTCGTAAACCTTTTCAGCAACTGCCACGTTCAATTCTTCATTGGTCTGCAATTTCGTGTTTCGATTACGGAAAAGAGTTTCCATAAAGGTTGCCTTTTCACCTGGCGCACATTCGGCAAAGACGGTTGAAGTGCATCGACCATCGGTAATTTTCTTTTCACAGATGAAAAAAAGGCTGTCCTGGAGCAACTCGTTGAGCTCTGAACCCTTCAAGTGCGTCAGACGCATGGTACTCTCGTGGCTGCATAAAGGCGGTTTACCTGTCGGCATCTGATACAGAGAATCGATGCGTACGCTTAACTCAGCATAGTAAGCGGCTTTAGCGTTATTTTCTTGCCAGGGAAGAAGACACTTGTTGGGACACCAGAAGTTGGTCGACAAATCGTCTTTTGTGTTTCTGGCCACACGAGTCGAACAGAGAGGGCAGCGGAAACCGGTGACTTTCGCGGTTCCATCGGCGAGTTTCTTTGCTTCGATATCGGCTTCGGCCTGCAATTTCTGAAGCTTGTTCTTTGGAATGGTTTTGTGCTTTATTCCTTGCGGTTCGACCAACTCTCCATCTTCCAAATCCACCAACTCTCCATCTTCCTTCTCTACTACGGCTTCACGCGAAACTGAAGCTTCCTCTAGGATGAATGGATTGGACTTTCTTTTCGGCATTTTTTTCTATCTCGATTCACGGAACAGCTGATTTGATAGAATGAAAATGAACTAGCTAACAAAAAATCCGCGTATTTGAAAGAAATCGAATGATTGACACCTGTCAAGCAAAAAAATTTAAAATTTAATTACCCATAAGATCATAAAACGCGGCTTCTAGAATTTCAAAACTCTCTTGAAATTGAGATTCTAAAAACAAAATCCTTCCGGAGTAATCAATATCCTGTCTCTTCAGCCCTAAATAGATCTCGCTCAGAACATGCAAGGTCGTCTGAACATATCGATTGAAATTTGATAAGAAAATAATCTGCCTACGCTCTTTCACTGAGAGAGGTGTCTCATCTTCCAAAGACCTCACCAACTGTTGGAAATCAGCCTTCTTTTCTTCAACTCTTTCAGTCCAGGTCTGAAATAAATTTCTCTCTTGATTGAAGAAAGTATAGCAGCAGGAAAAAGTGTGAGTCGTGGTTGTTGTCCCACAATTACAGAGAGCTTCAACGCAAACAGTGCTCATTTTTGCTCTTTTTCAAATGAATCAATCCGCGTGGAAAACAAAGTATCTTATGAACAGAGATAAAATTCTCGCACGTAATAAAGAATTAAGGATGCATCCGGAAAGGTCACTCAGTTCAAGGATAAAAAAAACCAAACAACAGACAGCTGAAACGAAAGCTGCTTGGTATCAAAAGAACAAAGAAGATGTTTTGAAAAAACAGAAAATAAGAAGACAATCCCCTCAAGTAAAAAGACAGCAAACACTTTGGTCACAAAGATGGAGAAAGGAGAATTCAGACAAAACAAAACAATACAATATAAAAAAACAACAAAAATGTAGACACAAAGTCTTGATGGAGAAACTATTGGCTTTCTGGGATCCAGTCGAAAATGTTCTGGATGGATCGAATCCAGAAGAAAGACAAGAAACATGTTTTCATCGAAAGATTTTTACAATGATCGATCTCGAAATCTTAGCCCCCTACCCGGAAAAAAGCAAGACAGCTAAGAGAAGAAAAAATCCATTACACAATTTTATTTCAAAATCCGCAATTGCGGGTAGAAAAAAAGGTGTACAAATGTTTAAATCAAAATATAAATGAAGACAATAAAAAAATAATGTTTTTTTCTTTTAATCTGTCTCTTGCTGTGATTTTTCTTCACCGTTTTCATCTACTAAAACACCAGACAAAGTGAGTTTGCGATAATATTCCTGAAAATGCCTTCTTGCCGTGTGGGTGAATTGTTGCAGCCTGTAGTCCCTTGGGAAGATCTTTGAATAAGCTTCTTGAAGATTGTCTGGCACTTTCTCGGGGAAGATATATTTTGATTCTTCATCATCAAAATCTGTCTCGCTGGTCTGACCGACGCAAAAAAGTGATCGGGGAAATGAAAAATCACTCAAATCACCGAATTTCTTTTTTTTTTTCTTTTCTGTGGTTTCCAAAGAAGCAACTTCCCTCACAGCCACCAAATCGAGTTGAATGTCGGCCCCTTCAACATTTCTAGACCACATCGGTTCAACAGATATCGTGACACCATCCTCTTCGATAGTAATTTCTTCTTCGGTCTCAGTCATGCAGTAATACATGCGATCATTGATGATAAAAACAGATTCATCACTGTCTAACAAAGTTTTGAAATCGTAATGAATCCTACGAGACATTTTTTTCTAACTCTTCTCGAGGAAAAAGCTAATTGTTTTGAGAGGCATATCGATGACGCACATGACCTTGTACTACAAATCATGTAACACGAGACACGCATCTGTGTATGACTGAAAAGAAATGTCGTACGTCAATTGTTTTTGTCGATGTAAAGGACCGACCTTGCATGAATCGATTTGGAGACCTGGTATTGGTAAAAAACATATTCAGAGAAAACCGAGACAATCTTTTCAATGTCCTATTTTGGAATATCACGCTTGTCTGGAAAGATTTGCTCTGGGTAAGCAATCCTTAGAAACACATTGGTCGGCTGAAATCAAGATAGCTGAAGAATTAGCCACACGATACTATGAATACCGAGATGATAGAGACGACGAAATGGTTAAAATAGCGAAAGAGATAATTGCGGGACGTCGTCGACTGGTGCAAACGATAACAAATCTACACAAGAAAATGCTGGTAGTGTACACTTCCGCACCGCCCAGATTCAGCCATAAACAAAAATTAAATCTAGTCAGTACTGATTTATGGAATACTTTTCAAGAACAAATGGACCTCCACCTCCAAATCAAACAAAAACTCAAGCGAGTGAAAGACTGTCGTAAGGTGTCAAATTGTACATGATATAATTCCTCATGTCTTTGAAATACTGATAATGTGAAGTCATATCCTCAATTAAATAAAAACATTTAGCTTCATGCGTGTGTGATGTTGCGTAAGAATCGTACAATTCACCAATCTTGTCTTCGAGATTGCGAGCCATTTCAATCATGCGTCTCCTGTAGATAAACATCTTCCAGCTGACGACTGATGGTCGTGAATCCCCGCTACCACTCGTAAAGACAAGACTTTCCCTTTCTTGCATTTCAACGTCCATTTTTCGCCAAAGCATTGCATTTCTCCACTGTCTTTTGTATTCCTCTGCTGCATTTGGGCCGAAATACGTCGTAAAAAAAAAAGTCATCCCATCTAAAATTTTGAAAAAATATTTGACGGGGCAATCGTCATAGCGTTGTAGAAAATTTTCTTTCTCGTCATGTTTCATAATACCTTTACAACTGCAGAATTTTCTAATTTTATAAAACATCATCGTTGTTCGTCGTGTATTTTAGCATACAAATATAAATTCTCAGAGTCAAAAACATTCACAATTGCGTTGTGATCCATTATCTTCAGGAAAGATAAAATTACACGATGTAATATGAACAGAGTACTAATCATGACCTATACATGAAGTGATAACCCGAGTGACATCTATCGGCCCCTCTTATACAACAGTTCCCTTATGAAGTTTCGAAAAAAATCACCGGTCATTTTTTCGTACGGCACTTTTAGAATAACTCCTTTCCCGTATGCTATCGCCACCACAACATGCAATCTTTTCCCTCCGGCCAACTCTCTCGAACCCTTCGCGGTTACCTCAAGGCCTTCGTCTTTCCTACGCCATACCCTTGATCTGTTCGAGGCTGCGCCGCTCTGTGGATTATACTTATGCACGAAAGATACACCATCCAAATAAAACGAAACTTCGTTAGTCCAGAATTCAGAATTTCTTGCCACCTCCCGCTTCATTTTACGAGCAAATTTCACGCGCAACTTTTTATCGTTTTCAAGCAGAATCCCCTTTCTCCTAGCTGAAAAGTATGAGTACCCGAGCTCATTTAAATATCGAGAATATGTTCTTCTACTCGCTCTATCAAAATTAAGGCCACTCTCCTCCACTAACCCCTTGACTGTCACGTGGACATTCCTTTTCCGTAATTGTTTCATTGTACGGAGCAGTAATCTCAGATCCCGTTGGCTTAGTTGTCTTGGTCTCCCGGTTCTCGTGGAAGTTGAAGACTCTTTAACAGTTCCGGGAAGTTCTACACTGCATATTCTCTGTACACTCGATTTTGAAATTCCACAATCTTGTGCGATTTGTCGATACGAATAGTGACTGTATTTGTTTAAATACCACGCTAATGCTCTCTTCGATGCTAGTATTTGTTTTGTGAAAACCATATTCCACTTCTTTTCACGCTAAAACATTGACAGAACTAACACTCCAAACGTTTTCCAATAAACAGCGCAGTTTTAAGTCATTTCGAATGCATATACATAACGTCGCACTAGTCAAAATTTCACTAGAACGCCGTCCGCGCGCATTCGTACACTCGTTTGGTCACGCCAAACATCGTTTATTACCGTCGCAAATTCCGTCTTATAGTTATGCCAGAAACTTGGTATCCCTTGGTAACTTGGTATCCCTTGACCACGTTAACAGCACTTTTTCCCAACTAGTCGTTTTCAGACAATGCAGGTCAAAAGTGTTGGGACACTTAGCGAGATACTACTGAAATAATCTCCCCCCACCCCCTCCCCCCCAAGCAATGTTGAGATTTGACACTACAACACAGATTTCAACAAAAATACTGTTTATCTGCATCTTCCAACATTGTTTGGGGGGGAGGGGGGTGGTATGCTCCAATTGTGACCCCAAAAAGCCAACTTTACTTGGAATACATGATTATTGGACAGGTGTCCCAACTACTTTTGACCTGCATTGTAGGTGTTTGTCTGAATCCTGCACAACAGGATTTAGCTACAAGAAATACGTGGGAATAGTTAAACAAGCTAAGGTGTGTAAGGAAATCAGCAAATTCAAGAAAATAGCTAAATGATGATTGATACAGAATAATTAAACAATGCAAAATAATTTGAAAATGAAACTAAAATGACCTGGTCCCGCAATACTACTTTGCAAAGAACAGTTTTTGTTTTCAGTTGTTACTGTTTTTAAAACTGTCACAAATGAACGCTGCTCAGACTTCTTGATTACCCAAGATTCCTTTTTTGATTTTTGCCAGTGATAACTCTTCCTCTTATTTAGTGCTTTCTTGTGTCTCCTGCTCTAGCTTTCCAATTTTTGTTTTGTTTCTGTCAACTTGCTGGTTGTGAACCTTAGTGAGGTGCGCCTTAGAATTTCCACTCTGCATCCTTTCTCATCGATTTGATATCTTGTTTGAAATCTTCATCAAGGGCAATGTTTGCCCTTGCAATGTAACACAAAGTTTGTGGACAATTTTAGTTGCCTTGGATATGCAGTCACTAGGGTGTGTTGCTATTGAGGACATGTGCTATGGTATATGACGTGGTCTCTGGACAAAACATTCAAGACCTTATACAGATGACTTGGCTGGTTTTCCTGTGTGGGTGTTTTCATGTGGCACCGTTGGAAATGTTACATTCACTTTACTTTCACTTTCCCTTGAAGATTTCAGATGGAACAATCAGCAAAGGTTCACAACAGTAAGGTGACCAAATAAAGTTTATTGAAGCGAAGCAGTAGAGACTTAAACAATGCTTTGAAGTGAAGTGATGTGTAGCTAGGCCATAACAAAGCCTTTTTCAGAAACAAGAAGAAGATAATGAGATAAGAACTATAAGTAGACTTAATACTTAACTAAAAACTAAATCTAAACTTACAAACAGAAGAAACAACGGAAAAACTTCATTTATCCGGTACAAAAGGTAGTAAAAACGGTACTATGCACAAAGTTATGACTTACTTCTGTGTCTGCATCGGAGATTTACAGCGTTATACTTGAGCTTTAGTTTTGAACTGATTTGATCTTTACACAATTACACGTTGACTAGAACGTAGCATTTTCCTGAACACGGAGGAAAAGCTAGCCAACTACAAAGGACTATAGACAGAATGGTCGAGTGCATTGTTTTGTTGCTTGTACTGGGGCAAATATATCTGTTGGTTTGATCACAGAAATTTAAACTTACTTAACAAAGAAACGGAAATAACAAAAAAAATTGAAGCAACAGGTGAGTCTAACATTCTCTTGAAAACTTGTGTTGTTTGCAACAAAGTAGTAATATTAGGTTTCCCAATTTAACCATCATTACTGTATAGTTCAGTCCTGTGCTCTTGCTTTAAAGGACTTCGCCCAACGCTTTTTTGCGTGTTCTGTATAGTTTTGTTTGGCGTAATTGCCCATCTCTTGATGTAGAGTTTTGTTCTCACCTTTGCTGGGTAGGGCTTCCTTTATTTGTTTGTAACTGACATTGAATTAAAATGATTAGTAAAGCAGCTACTGGCCACATAGCCGAAGATTATCCAAAAATTGGAGTTTGTTGATTCCTTGTCCAACACCCTTCCCAGCAAACAGAGCAAGCCCACAATTGTTTCTTGTATTGATATATAATTTGGAGAGTGGCAGGATAAAGGTGGATTCTGTGTTGATTTAACAAGGTATGGATGAGGTTCTTTTTCCTCCCTGTGGTACATGTAACGTAATTCTTCTAGCGAATTGTTCAAAGTTGTGCAAGAGTTGTTGCTTGTATATTTGTATTTCTTTTGTCACAGGGTAGGAATAAACTTTAGCCCTTTTTGTGAGAGGGTTGATCTCATCTTTTGTGAGTTCTTTGCTAGAGAAGTCTTTTATGTTTTTTTTTTTTCGCCTCTTAGCGCTCATGGAGTTGTTTTTTGTGTTTGGTTTCTTTTCGTTTCCTGCTTTTACTGCTGGATAAATTAGGTTTTTGAGGTTTCCATTTCGACAAGATATTTGAGTCAGAGAATGGGCATGTGTTCTTTTTAACATGTTTATTTGTAATGCCCTGCAGTGTTGACATAACTTTGCTGAAGCTATTAAATTTGTCTTGGATACTATCAGCTAGTTTTTGTGCATGTTCAAGTGAAACATCAAGTTTACTAGCTGTTGATTTTGCTAGTTTTGTCACTTCAGTAGTTTTATTAACATCAGTGCTACAATGTTTCTTGAAGGCTTTTGGTCTCTTTCGTCGTTTGATTTCCTTCTCTCAAGCGATTGATTTCAAGATGATGAAACTTTAATGAGGCATTTTTGTGGATTCTTTTAACTTCAGGTTTGAAATCAGTGTCAGTCTTTATGTGGGCTCTAGCCCTGTACTGCAAAGTCTGAGGGCAAAGTTCCTCTTTTGCTGTGTCTTTTCAGCGATTTACTCACCTGCTCTGAATGTGTTATCCAATCCTCAGGGCTGACGGTTTCAATGTGGTGGCGTTTTCTGGTGAAATGCTGTGGCTCTTCTCTCATTCTGCAGTTTTGACAGGCTTCTTTTTTCTGGAGTTTGTTGGCTGTATTCTTCTTTGTCCTATCATTTTTCGAGAAGGGTATCTTCATCATCGTTTGTTGTCAGCTCCATTTGTTTGTCTATGTTGGCATTCTCAATGCTCTGGCCTGGGGCTTCTAGGAGTCCTTCCGTTTGGCTCTAAAATGTAATAATTTGTCAGCTGCCACTGGGTCTTTTGGATTATACAAAATAGTGATCTTTAGGTATTATTCATCTTACTAACCTGATGCTCCTGCTATCCCAAACACTTTACACAGAAATTCATAATCCCCAAACAGAAACACCACCTGCTTTTTGTCCCTGTGTTTTTTAAGACAAGAAATTGAATGTTATGAAATGATTTCGTCGATTGATTAATTATGCTTGTTTCTTGAATATTTGTTCAATTTCATGCAACTAACCTCCAACTGGCTTCTTGCAGGATCTTTACTTGGCTTTTGTAATGTCCTAAAGCAGTTTTCAGGTTTGCCCATGAGTCCTTTGGTTGAAACATGGTGAAGACTATGGTGTTGTTTTTTGAATTTGGCTTGTCCAGGTTTGCAATCTGGAAGGCCATCCTGAAAGAACCACCACCAGCATCTCCTCCAAGTTTTATGTGGATGTCATTTTCTGGGATGGCGTTTTTCCACGTCAATCGCCAAGCCCTTTTATTGTGAGAAAGACAAAGAAAGTATTTCAACGTTATTAATTAATATGGAAGAAAAAAGGTTGTTTACAGAACTTTAAAAATTTTGTTAAGTAAGTGTAATTTCTTACTTTTCATTGTCATCCAAGTGAAGTTGTACTCTGCATGCATTTTCGTTTGTATAGTATAATATGTACCTTGTTAGCCAATATCCTCTGTGTCCGAGCTGTGGTTTTACTTGACCATTACAGGCAACGATACACTTAAAGTAGGTGAAGTCTCCCTCACAGATGTGCATATCACTTCATCTGCAGTGCCAACTGATTTTTTGCTCCTAAGCTTTCTGCAAAAGTTAAATCAACATTTCTTACGCTTTCAACAAACACCCCCAACATTAATTTTGGTAATGAACAATTAAGTGCCGAAACGCACATTGAAACCATTAAATTCCAATGGGCCTTCAGGGAATTCAAATTGTTCATTGGAAAGTTTACTTTAGTCACATAGAACATTCTTATTAACATTTGTGTTGCCTTAAGTAACAATGTAGAAAACTTTTTCTATAACACAGATCACCAAATTACCCTGCAGAAAAGGCATTATTTTTTTCAATTTTGAGCTGAACTGATCAATGCAATTAGGCTAGGGTGAGTAACATGCACCAGATGGGTCTTTAATCATGTGAAAATTAAAGTCGTTCTATTATATCCGTTCAGTAATAGATCAAAGATGACGTCAAAATGTGGAAAGAACTAAAAAGTGGCACACAAGGGAATTGCTGAGTGTGTCACCTATGTTCTTCCTACATCTTGACGTCTTCTGTGATGGATTACTTAAAACAGACACATGGCAACATGGAATACATTAAAAACAAATTTTGTCTTAATATATAATAACGAAACAAAATTTTAGTCACAATCGCTTAGTTGCACTCGACAGTGAGACCGTTCCTTCATTTTCTTCAAACAAACGTTTTTATTTCTTCTTCCTTTTTCATGCACCTGTCGACAGCCTTGTCAAGATTTTTTCCTACATCTTTGTTCGCTCAATCAGGCAAATTCTCTAAATTTCCAAAACTTTCTGCCATTTAAAAAACCAGAGTGTGTCCTCTAGAATGTAAGTGAGAACCAAACAAATTGTGTGCCAAGTTTTTAGGGCAATGTTTTTTTTAGATTAGTGCAATGTTTTCCTTTTGATCTGGCACTCTCACGTCTGGTTCACAACATCACAAATGTTCCAATGAAACCATCTTGTCAATATTGAGAATTGTGAAGTTGCTGTGATCAAGGAAGATAAAAAGCGCAAGATATTTTTATATTTCTGTGCTTTCTAACATCTGTTTAGCAAAGTTCAGTTGGAATTTAAAATGGTTCGGTCTGGACTTGTGAAATAAATGCCGGCAAAGACAGGGCACTTTCACCGGTTTTTAGAAACCATTCTAACAAGGGTTAATAATATCAATTTTTGTGACCCCAAAAATTACAACAAATCAAAATAAATATGCATCTCATACCTTTGAAGAACCACTTACCTTAGGAATTATAATGAATTTTTTGTAGCGTTTCCTGGTTTTTGAGCAGCGAGCTCATCAATTTTATGCAATTTTCTATTTTCTCCACGCCCAAATGACTGCCCTCTGACTGTTGAGACCTGTAAAAAATATATTTTAACATATTTCCAAAAACTAAATTCATTTCATTTGCATACTACCCAAGATGATTTACTGGGCAAAGTTTGAGGGCAAACTTTTTTCAGACCCGAAACGCAGTGGACCCGTTCTTAGCGAAAGTGGCACTTAAATAACACACAAGAAATCTTAGCATACCATTACTCCACTGATCTTTAAAGAAGCTTTCCGTGTCCTTTCTCCAAACTTCTTTAATAGTCTCCTGCTTTTTGCCCTTTTCACTTATGTACTGGTTACCTTCATTGTAGATTTTCGCTAGTTCTTCCTTCCCCAAATCTGAATCCCGATGCTTTCTATCAGCTGGCAAAGTTCTGCCGACTAAACCTGAGGGAGCTCGACCTTGCTACATTTGTATAGTTTTTTGACTTGTTTTTCCAAGCGGTGTCACTGTAGTCTGGAATTGGCGTAGCATGCAGTTTAACTCTTTGGTGAAAGATACTTCATGGTGTGGATAATTGCTTGAAGGCTGCTGCGTTTGGTGCCTTTTTGACGATTCCATTTTGCTTTTCTTTTGGATTGCCTTACTCACTTATCGGTTGGAAATTAGACATTCACCACACACTCCCTGATGTCTGGGGTTGGACTCATCGGCTTTGGATTTAAAATTTGTTGCAGGGATGTGCCAGATTTTGTATCTTTTAGAATGAACCATAGTTATTGGCCCATTGATTAGCCTTAAAGTTTGGGGAATATAACTCAACTCACTCTGTAGATTCACTACCCCTAACAAACCCGTGCAAAGTACATGCTTCTCCACTAGCTCCATTAACTCTTTAAGAATGACTTTTGATTCTGGCAATCTGAATGTTCTGCCTGTGATTTCACAGTGTTCGTAAATTGGACTATCCAGTCGCCTCTCGCTGTCCGGAAAAATTAGGAGGCAAACAGCCTGAAAAGCACCAGTACTAGAATCGAACATAAGGTTCTTCAAATGGTAAATGAAATTTTGTGATACTACTAACTGTCAGAGCAATATATCGAAGGGATACTCGTGTAAATTCGCGCTCAGAGATTAGCTTATGCACAGGTATGCTGCAACTTCACATGTGGAAAGTGAAAATAACATGCATGGTATTGTGGGAAGGCCATATGATGGAAGGGTTAGATTAAAATAATGGAAAACGACAAGCGAAGAACGGAATAAAGTACCAAAAAAGTCATAGCCTGCCTGCTATTTTTTTAAAATCAGATTTGTTTCAATGCAGACGTCAAAGGAAACAGTACTTTTTGCTGGTAAGGCATATCTAAAAATAAAACTACTTGTGAAAATGCTGTTGCACAAATATAGGGATGTTGCACGCTCCAGGTAATGGCTCCTGATGATGCCTATGAGTGAATGCTACAAAAAACGTATTATCAATAATTGTAAATACGTTTTTTTAATAATCAAATATAATTCATAAATGGGAAAAAAAGAGGTATTAGGTGCGTACCTAAGAGGAGGTATCCACTTGAATAAGTTTTCACTCATGTACATTGTACCCTGTGTTAGTCACCTCGATGAACTCCCTTGATTTCGATAATAATGAGAAACTCCCTCACGGGTGTAACAAGCTATTCCATACGACGTATTTCAGTTCCTGCACTCTAGTGTAATCTCTGTTGCCGGAATCAGGCCTACCATGGTGAAAAGTGTACCCTTGGATGGATAGCTGCTAACAGGTCTGATGTTACTTGAAGAGTGTTTCTGTCTAGGGAAAAAACTAACTTAAAACTAGCATAAAAGCCTACAAAGCTTCGCAAGGCGTCTGCGGCTGAGGTTTGATTTCAGAACAGTAGTTAAGGGGGTTAATAGAGGTAACAACCAATCAGGATGGAGTATTTTCAAAATGGACCAATCAGGATCGAGTATGAAATCGAAAGTGTCATGGCCGCCGACGAGGGGCGTTGGTCAACCCAAAAATCACGCAACACAGTCATTGGTCACACAATAATCTTTTATTACACATATTTCATCAAATCTTTGTACCAAATCATAAAAGCTTCACATTCTTTCATGGCACAATGGTGCCAGCTTGATTTATGGTGTCCACATCCTGGATTTAGTTCAGTGTTTTCAGGCAAAATGTCTAACAGTTTTTCAAACTTGGGACATCCGCATCTTTCCAAATCCAAGAAAGGGATGTTGAGGTCCAGCAACAAATCCTTTTCGATGTGACCCCCTTTGAAGGCTATCACGGATCTTTGCTCGGTCTTGAATTCTTTATACAAGGCACGTACAACAGACTTGGGACTGACTTTGATTTCTTCTTCTTTCATGTCAGGGTAGTAGGATAAACCGTGAATGGTGTGAGCGTAGAGCCAACTTTTTTGTTCAACAGGTGTTAGTTTGTTGTAACCACGTCTTGGGTTGAAGGCGTACCTCCCCACATCACCCTTCCAACTACAGTATCCAAGCTCTCGGCATTCGAAATGTGCATGTCCATATTTGTTTGGAAAGAAACCCTCCATGTCAATAATGAGACAGACATCGTCTTGCTGGTGAAGCATGATGATTGTGAATGATTTTAATTTGTGAGTACAATATTTTTAAATATATAATATAAGAGGGGTACCCCCTACCCCCTATATTAGTACCCAGTTTAGGGAGAGTATATAAAAGGAGAAGACGAGTTTTTGGTTTTATTGCAAGTAATGGATGAGACCGAGAGAAGGCGACAAGCTAAAGTCAATTGGCAAAGGAATTATACTTTGAATAAGGATAAAATTTTGAATCGCAAAAAAATATACTATGAAGAAAATAGGGTGAGAATCTGTGCCCGTGCGCGCGAGTTGAGAAAGCATCCTGAGAGAAGCAGAGATTTTAATGGGCGCGGCAAACAATCACCTCGAGAACTCGCTAAGAAGAAGAGTGAATATTACCACACGAACAAGGAACATTTGCTTAAAAAAAGCACGGGAGAGACGTCGTAACCTGACCCCAGAGAAAAACTACACAATTTGGAAGTGTTGAAAAAATGGAGAGCCAAGAACCCTGTGAAAACATCGACATTTTATCGCCGAGGTAGAAATGAAAAAGCTGAAAACCGGTTGTTTAACAAGGTGATGGAACAGTTGTTGTCGTTTCGATGCAATGTGGGGGATACGGATGAAAATGTGGAACTGTGTGAACCGAATACAGCGATTGCTGAACATTATTTTATGGAAGACTATGCATGTGTAGCCCGTAGGATCTTTGAAATGATTGATGATGAAGTGTGTTATCCGGGGTTTAAAAGGTTTTCATTGTTGATTTCTCGTCGTGCCGTCTCCGGACGTATAAGAGGGTTACATTTTGATAAAAAACCACGCAAGTTTGTAATTCATTAAATGTTTTATTATTGAAAATAAAAAGTTACAAAGTGTATACTGTTCAGGCTTATGCACAGTCTTTTATGAAGTCTTTTTGCATGGTGGAACCTTGAATGGTACCTTTGATGGCATTCTTTTTCCAACCGGCGGGTTTTCCTTTAGCTTCACGTCTCTGCTTGGCTCGGGCTTTTAAATCAGCACGGTAACCCTCAGGATCCGTTACACACTTTTCCATCATGCTTCCAAATTTCATTAAAGCATTTTGCCACGCTCTTGTACCGTCTTCCCCTCCATCGTCACACGTCCTACGTATTAACTTTTGCGCATGCTCTCTTGGCGATTCTAATTTTCTCTTGGGGGTGCAAAGACTCTTGAAGGGGTGTTTCCTGGGAAATTGGGAGGGACGCATCAATTCGTTGGGCGGGTACTTTTGCTCCACACGATGCGCTGGGGGGATTCTTGCGCTTAACCAATCCCATACTTTCTTTTCTGGGGGTGAGTCAGCCCACTGGAAGAAACAACATCCGTTCTTGCGGCATTTGAAGTATAACCTGCCCGGGTTGTTGACTGAGGCGGACATGGCTAAAATCAGGGAACTTTCACAGTAACATTCCATGTTTTCGAAGGGAATTTCTTCTTCGTTGTTTCCTGTGGCTCCGTAGCAGTGGCAGAGATCTGTTCCCACCTTTTCTAGATAGGTGCAGAAGCGGTCGGAATCCTCGGTTCCACAGGTGACGAAACACATCGTACCTTCCACTTTTTTGGGACATCTCATGTAGGTGAATAGATTTCCGTTTTTGGTTGTCACTTCACCATAGGCAAGAACCTCGTTGCAGCGAAGACATTTGGGAGGGTTTTCAGGGGCATCACCTTCGGCAAGCAATTCGTGTTCTTCTTTCTTGATGACCTCTTTTAATGGTTCTTCAGGCGATGTGAAGAGGGATTCCAACACACCATCAAAATCGATTGATTCTTCTTTAGAGGTCGTCATGATGTCTTGAACGGTTGATGAAAATGTGATGACTTTTTGGTCGAGAGTGTCTTGTTAAATAGTAATAAATGGCGCGAAAATAAACTAGTTTGAACTGGTTTGAAAACGGGTTTGTCACGATTGACTTGTTTGACCGGTTATGTCACGTGGTGAATGATTTCATTTATATAAGGGGTGATTTTACCTCCGATTTACATCAAAAAGATCATGGATTTGAAGACACGTAGCGATCTGTTGCCTTTTTTGAATCAGACGTATTGAAGAGACGAAAATACCCAACCTACCGGGTAATTACTTTCCAGAGTTACCGTTTCCATTTAGTTTGGAAGGTTTTACCTTGTACACGGGTGGAGCTGCGGGAGCAGATTCCATGGCTGAAGAGTTGGCACACGATGTCAAGATGACTGTGAAACTACGCCTTCCTCCCGGACACAGACGTGTTTCCCACGATCAAGACCCCATCAGCAAAATGGATATGGCGAGAGCAGCACCTCACGTTATTTTTGCCAATCGACGTCTTAAACGACACATTCCTGCCGATCTCACTAAACTACACCTAATGCCACCTTCAAAGATGACAGGGTATTTGTGTAGAAACTATAACATTATTGAACATGCCGACGCAGTGTATGCGTTTGGTTGTTTTGAGAAGCGACAGGATTGCTGCGAGATGGAGAGTGTTTGCGGTGGTACAGGTTGGGGTGTTCAGATGACGATCGATTATAACCGACAATTTAATCAATTTGGCAAATCGAAAGAGTTGTTTGTCTTTGATCTGGATGAAACTTGTTGGTTTCGCCTGGTTAAAACAGAAGATGAGACGAACGACTCAACGCGGGAACCCTTCAAATTTGAGAGGATGAAGGATTACACTCCTCTTTTGGCTCGTAAAAGTGCCATCATCGGAACGAGAGATTTACCGCATTGGGGCAGAGATGCCATTAAGCGTTTATTTGATAACACGCTTGAGAAACTGTTTCACACCAAAAACATCGTTGAAAACGAGTATGAAGATTATGTCGCAAAAATGCTGCACGATGATCCGGATGTCTTGAACCAGAGTCCACCACCCCCACCCAAGGATACTCCTTGCAATCCTCCAGACCTGATGGATGAGAATGATAACCCCTGGGTGTGGTTGTGGGGAACAGGGTGGATAAGGAGAAAGAAGATTGCAGATAACAAGAAGGCTGAAGAAACCGAGGATCCCATCGAGTATTGAAGTCTGCGTATTGAGACTAGTGAGCAAGCTGAAAAAGAAGCAAGTGGTAGACCCATCATCCGACCAGCACGGAGGGGAGGTCCAACAATGTTCGTTAGCGATGCTGCCATTGACGCATGGAAGGCGAGACGTGTGGAAAGGAAGCAAGAGAGGGAGAGAAGATTTGAACATCGGTTGGAGTACGAATGCCCCAATGAGGAATCCCGTGAAGAGATGAGGCGAAGACGTCGTGTCGGAAATTGTTTAGATTGTAATCGCTCATTACGTAATCATAAGCACCCCCATTGTGACTTGCTGTAAAAAGTATTGTAAAAGATAGCTCTAATAAAAATTGTGTTCAATCATGAATACGCTGTCGTTTGATGATGTTATTCTCTCTCGGGAGTACTATAATGAGTTGGTGAAAAAATCCTCAAAATATACCGTTTCTTATAAAAACGAAGTGGATAGAATGGACCATGGGGACCCAGAAGAAGTATTTATTGAGACTGCGATTGATGTTAACGCGGGACGGTTGTTGATCTTTATTATGTGGTTGAACAGAAGATCTGATTCATATCGCCAGTACCGGTTCTTGGTGTTGAAGTACACCAACGTCTGGGTTGTGGCTCTCCTCAAATTGGCTAAGTTTTTACAATGAAGAAAAAAAGAATCACCAATGGCGAATTGTTGAGGAGATATAGGGATCCGACACAACCCGCTAGTTTGGGCGGTGCCGAACGATTTGCTAGAGCTCAAGGGGTATCTGTGAAAAGAGTGAAAGCCATATTGAAGCGCGATCTGGGGTATTCTCTCCATAAACCCGTTCGCAGACGTTTTCCCACCTCACGTGTTATGGTACATGGACCCAACGAACAATGGGCAGCAGATTTAATCGAGGTACAAAACATTGCAAAATGGAATCGCGGTGTAAAGTACTTGTTATGTGTGATCGACGTGTTCAGCAAATTTGCGTGGGTGTTACCCCTTAAGTCGAAAACAGGACTTTCCGTGACGACAGCTTTTTCAAGATTGGTAGCTGGTCGAAGAAAACCGAAAACACTTTAAACGGATGATGGAAAGGAGTTTTACAACAGTCATTTTCAAAACATGTTGAGGAAGAAGGGCATTCATCATTTTTCGACTTCGGGAGATACCAAGGCCAGCGTCGTGGAACGCTTCAACCGCACGTTTAAGGATAGACTTTATAGATATTTTACGGTCTACAACACCCTTTCGTTTTTGGATGTCCTTACTCAACTCGTACGGGGATACAATGCTTCGTATCATAGAAGCATCGGTATGGCACCTAAAGACGTCACTTTGGAAAACACCCCCAAGGTATGGAACACGTTGTATGGTAGCGACGTGGCTAAGAAACCAGCGAAGACACGTTTTCGAAAAGGCGACCGTGTGAGATTGAACAAGAAGTTTCGAACATTCAAGAAGAGTTACTTGCCTGGATGGACCGAGGAGGTGTTTTTGGTGTCTGAGGCGAGACGCGGTCCCGTCAACACGTACAAGATTGTGGAATGGGATGGAACTCTGATAAAAGGAACGTTTTACAACGAAGATCTTCAAAAGGTGGATGCCAAGGACGACGACGTGTTTCGCATCGAAAAGATAGTGAAAAGACAAGGAAACAGAGTACTCGTCCGTTGGAAGGGGTGGCCCACCAAGTACGACAGTTGGGTGTAAAAGAAAGACATCATACGATTACACCATGTCCCGCATTCTGGTCATAAGTGATCCCACTCTGGAATTTCCCAACAACACCAATATGTCTTTTAAAGTGTGTTTGGAGGATAGAATCAATTTACCCAAGGGAGAAGAATGGGAGGCAGCCTTGATCTCCTTGTCCGTTCCCAATCAACATTTCGGTATGGAGAGTTTTGGTCTGACCCAATATGATGTTTTGGTGAAATTCTCCATCCGAGTGGAGGATGTGGATGGTAACCAATCGTCACTTTCAAAAGAATTGGTGGCACACGAAATTTTTGGAGGTCCTCCCATCACGACCGGGATGGAGTTGTGGCGTCGAATTTCAGAAAAAATAGCCACCGAAATCGAACATATGTTGCAAGTACAAACAACACAATGGAATAGAAAGGAAGTAAGAACTTATGTGGACCGTTCCTTTGAGATTAAAGTTGATGTAGCACAAGGTACCGTGGAGGTGGATTTTAATGATCAAGACCACAATAATGTGGGGGTTAGTTTTGAACTCGACCTCGAGTTTTGTTTGAAGATGGGGCTGCTCGAAATGAATGCAAGGGGTGATTACTATTTGACCGGTGCCTCACCTCGCACACAGCTTCAAACGGCAACAGGTGGAAGACAATACAACGAGTCAAGAATCACTGAAATACATTCTGGTAATCGATCATACTGGGGTTTGAACAATCACGCGTACCCCATAGGACCTAGAAGACCCCGAGTGGTCTTTTCTCGCACATGTAACTGGCACTTTTCAGGTCAGAACGCTGCTTTTTTAAAAAACACCACTACCAAATCCAGATCGTTGCACGTGTACTGTAGCTTGGCTCAATCAACCTTCATGGGAAGTCAAAAGGCTCAACTTTTGAGAGAAGTGTTTTTAAAGCACGACGAGTATGATCATCGCCAATTGGTCGAACCGCTTCATTATCAGTGGATTCCCATGAGTTCTAAGGAAGTGGAAATCATAGAGGTTGAAATTGCTGATCTGGATGGTAAAATTGCTACATTACCACAGGGAAAAACGATCGCTACAGTTGCCATACGAGGAGCTGGTGGTTGATAAAATTTGACGACTTGTTGTGTGGAGTATTATTTGTTGGAAACCATGTACGGAAGCGGATTGACGCGTTACCACACACCGGTGGTGATTCAGTCCGGTAGCGGGTTGTCGAGGTTTTTGTACGATTTTGCTACGGAAATGAAAAATGAGGCCCTGAAAGAAGCTAAAAGAGGGGCGATCAAAGGATTTAAAAAAGGAGGACGATGGGGGTTGCCTAGCATTTCAGGAGCTAAGCGCGGAGCGGAACAAGGTGCTTTGAGAGGAGCCAAAAGAGTTCTTAAACGTAAAGCCACAGGAATTTTGGACAACATTCATACGAAGTCGAGACGGAAAATCAACGACATTTTTGGTTAGTACACCACGCGTGTATTACAGACGACCGAAAAGACCCCAAAAAGGCGGCTCGATATATTATGGCGCACCCGACCCACTCGATCCAAATCTTGTCAAGTATCTCAAGAGAAGGGTTCAAAAGGGAGGAGGTGTCAAGCGTAAAGCATCAGTTCGTCACAGATCTCGACGCAGGCGGACACGCAAACGAAGAAGCTGAGTGCTGCCCATACCGGGTTCGGCCAGTGTGGTGAACCCCAAACTGAACTTGTTTTCAGTACCTGCCACAGACACTAGCATTCTCAACAGACGCTATATACCCGTTTCACCTTTTACAACGGGTATCACACCCGTCGACCTTTGCATCGAACCTCAATCGGGGTATTGTGATTTGAGTCGGAGTTTTCTGGAAGTGGATTTTACTCCTAAGAAAGCAGATGGAACCGATCTGACAGGATCGAACACAACGACCATATTTCCGACCACCAATTTGGCTCACTCCATGATCAAACAGATGAACATCCGTCTTGGAGATACACTCATTAGCCCTCAAACAGACACCTATTCTTATCAAGCCTTCATCGAAAAGGTGTGCAATTTTGACAGAACAGATGGGGAAGACATTTTGGCACCAGAGGGGTGGTACAATGGATTGAACCCCCCAAACGCTTTGACAGCCGATCAAATGAATCATAGGACACCTCATGCTGACTACTCTGCCTTGAGTGATGAGACCAAAGCATGGCTGAAGGGAGCTAGAAGGGAATCGAGTCAATTGGTGGGAAAGACAAGACCCTTTAGATTCAAACCACACAATGAGATCTTCAACCTTTCTAAGTTAATGGTCCCCCAAGTACCCATTCAAATCCAGATTTTCTTCAACAATCCAAACTTTTGGATGGTGAGGTATCATGGTACTGAAGCGGTTAGACTGACCTTGGATGATATCAAAGTGAAGTTTGTGTTGTGTGTGGTCACCTTGAACCCCTCGATCGAGAGAGAGTTGGCTGTGAAGCAGACAAAGAGTGTGGTGTCTTACCCCACAGTTAGAGGTGAAGTGAGAACATACAACTTGAGAGCAGATGTGCGTCATTTTGAAATCAACGATCCAGGCAATGGAAGAATTCCTAATGTGTTGATTGTTGGTATGGTGGAATCAGCTGCGTTCAATGGAGATTATACCAAGCATCCGTTTGCCTTCCAAAAGGTTAACCTGGCAAACATACAGCAGTTTGTGAGAGGAGAAGCCTATCCTTACCAGTTGTTGGAGCTTAAACATGACGGAACCGACAAGGATATTCTGGGATACTTTAGATTTCTGGAAGCTACAGGCTGCTTTAGTAAAGGCAAAGGAAACATGCTGCTGCCACATGAATGGGGTCAAGGAAAGAACTGCACCCTGTTTGCATTTGATAACACAGCAAACGGATTTTTGCACAGTTCGATGCTGAACCCCAAGCTGTCAGGAGAGCTGAGATTGGTGCTTAATTTTGGAGCCAACCCAGGAGAAAACATAACAGTCATTGTCTACTCAGAGTACGAAGGCTTGTTGGAGATAGACTCAAACAGAACTGTGTACTACAACGTGTACGACACACCAGGACTGGCTGACGCTGCTCAAAACCGTGGTTAAGAAGATGGAAAAAGTCATTCTCAATACTGATCAATTGGACCAACTAGCTCTACATCACCCCACACTGGCTTCCTTTTATGAAGGAGCTTTACCCTGCGATTCCCTTCCACCTACCAGACAAGGTTAGTCATCCTCGAGGGATGATTGTGAACATGGATCCAGCATCCATGGGAGGGAGACATTGGTTGGGAGTGTGGATCGATGGAAACACCTGTGAAATCTTTGATAGCTTTGCCTTGGATTTGGAGTTGTACGAGACGACAGCTCCTCTCATCAAATGGTTGAAACAGTTCAAATATGTGACACGAAATGGACGGTGTGTTCAGTCTATCTACGATCAGAGTTGTGGTGGCTACGCGCTGATGTTTTTGGTAGCAAAATCTCAAGGAGAGAAAATGTCTCAATTTGAGAAAATTTTTTTTAAGACCAACTATGTAATGAATGATAAAAAAGTGGGACGTTTTGTTCACGATCTCATCGGTAAAGAACGCAGATGGCAAAAAGAATCCCTGTTGAAAGACATGGTAGATGGCGAACCGGTCAAGATCATTCAAGGCACAGCACGTTCGAGAGGAGGAGTGAGACACCTCATCCATTAACTACATTTTCGTGGACTTTTTGTGTGGCAAATCGCTACAAATTTGTATGTAATGGTACTAGTTACATTTTTGAAAAACAATGTAGTAATTTGCATGCCAAATAGAAAATAAAAACGTTGAATAATGAAGACTCGTTCTCATTTTTGCGTTGAAAGTCATGGCAAACAGTGGTTTTCGCTTTCATTCACCCTGCAATATCTTGATGGCCGGTCCATCTGGATCGGGTAAAACGGTGTTGGTTCAACAATTGGTGACACAAAATCTGGATTTGTTCACTGAAAAACCCCGCGCGATTCATTATTGTTACGGGTCGTGGCAAAAAAGATTTGATGACATGAAAAAGAAAGGAGTAAAGTTCCATGAGGGAGTTCCTGAGGAATCTGATTTGGATGTCTGGTTTCCTAAAGGAGGCTTATTGGTGATGGATGATTTAATGGCCGAAGCTAGCGACAACAAGACCGTGGTTGAAATTTTCACACGTCATTCGCATCATAGAAACATTACGGTAATATATATGTGTCAGGATTTATTTCCCCCTGGCAAATATCAAAAAACCATATCGAGAAACGCTCATTACATCATAGCCTTCAAAAACCCACGCGACAAAGTGGCCATGCGCAATATCGTTTAACAAGCTTTTCCCGACAACCTCCACAATGTGATGGATGCCTTTAAACCAGCTACGGCCAGACCTTTTGGTTATTTGGTCATAGACTTTCATCCAGAAAGTAACGACAAGAATCGTTTGGTCAGTTACATCTTGAAGAGTGAGGGACCGACTCGTGTGTACAAAGTGGACTAAGACGATGGAAACAAGGTCACAAGAACGATTTCATATTTTCAGAGAACTCTGTAAAGCTGAGTTGGGTGATTGTGAAAGTCTTGAGGAGTTTAAGAAAAAACATCCTGGGGCACGACCATTTTATCTGCGGATAGCGTATGAAAACTTGAACTTTTGTATTCATTTTGCTTCCAACCTGAGAGAGGTTCGTGAAGTGTGGGGGCATTTTCCCTTCAAAAAGGTTCAAGATCATTTTGAGTACCTAGAAGGTTTGTCTGACCACATTGCCAAGTCAAACTGTTTGAAGCATCCTTCGGACCCACAGTTTAGAACCTTCATCGAATTGTGTCGCTACAAACTCAAGTCCGAAATACACGACTACATGGACAGAGAAACCTTGATGAAGATTGTAGACGAGTGTGGTAGAAGGACAGAAACATCCTGGCGGAACCATTCTGGTTGGGGTACGTTTGAAGAGGTCATGGCTATCGTCAAGGAATATAACGAAACACACTTTACGGAATTGATTCATTCTCTGGATATTACAGCTTTGGTTCTGTGTAGAAATCTCAGCAGCAGAGCGAGTCAATTTTTTTTGAAGTACTTCCACCCCCGTCATGGCCAGCAACAATGATTTTGACTTTAGTCATCTCGCATCAATGGATGAAGTTAATTTGGATGATTATGACACTAATGATATGCTTTCGGAGATGGGTTTTAATTTGCCTTTGAACACACCACCAAACCCGTCTCCTCAACCTACAATTCCTTTGAATGTCGGTGCTGGATCCTCATCACTTCAAAGTCGAAGAACTACACCCAGTAATGTGGGTACGGGATCAACACCAACTTGATTCCCACAACCCTCGTCATCCACCGGTGTGGGTACAGCTCCGCTCTCGGTGGCTACTGCTAGATTACGACCATACACGAACCCACCGGCGGGAAAAAGAATGCCTTCTCCCATTCACGTCTCCCCAAGGACAAGAGAAAGACAAAATGCTTCGGCAGGAAAACAACCCAGATCCTCGACACCATCCAGTGATGGCGATGATAGCAGCAATAGCAGCAATAGCAGCAACCGTAGCAACCGTAGCAACCGTAGCAACCGTAGCAACCATAGCAACCGTAGCAACCAAAGCAACCGTAGCAACGGAAGTCGACACTCATTCGGGCGTCGAATGAATCAAGATGAAATACAACGTCAATTGGCTCTGGAAGCGGAGCGACACGTGCAAGAAGCCAGAGGTCGTCATGTGGCTGGTGTAACTACCACAAACACCATTACCACTACCTTTAAAGATGGGGGACGACCTTCAGTCTCGCGCATTTCGACCAGTAACCGGTCGTGATATGGCTTGCAAGGATGGTTGCAAAAGAAAAACGACCAGACGTAAAACAAGATCTCGGGGTAAAAAAAGAAGGTCGCAGAGAGGTGGAGCTTTGTACAGACGAAAACCCACTATTACGGACAAAATAGCTGAAGGAGCTTCGATGTTTCTGTCAGGTCCTGCACCCTCATTTTTTACCTTTGCCACCAAGGGAGCTTCTCAAATTCTCAAAGGTTTTAAAGACAACTATAAACCCGTGGACGACTATCTGGGTATCGGAAAAAGGTTTAAATTCAGACGTTAAACCATCTCCCCGGCATTTTCTTTTTATCGCGATGCCTTACAAGCGGAAGACTTGTAAGACGAACCGTTCTACCAAACGTAGGACAAGAAAGCATAAAAGAAATGGACAAAGAGGTGGGGCGATTCCTCTCTTGGCAGCCGCTGTTCCGTTTTTGACGGCAGCAGCCAAAGCAGGATTGGCGGGAACTGCCAGTGCTGGGGCAGGTTACGGGACCCGAAAATTGCTACGTAAGATGGACAAACCCAAGAAAAGAAAGCGTGCAAGACGGTAAAACATCATTTGACTATCATGGCTCGACGCGTTACGTTCGCAACGATTGCTCAACCACAAACAGAACCACTACAAGGTGCTGCGGAGTTGACCGATGGTCAAAAACGTTATGTAGAGACAGTCAATCATCTTGAAGAAAAGTACGGACGCAAGGGTAAAACAAGAAAAAGCAAAGGCAAAGGCAAAGGCAATCCCTTGGCTTCTGTGGCTTTAACGAATAAAACCACGTTAAGGATTATTTTTTTCAAACTACCGTGGGGTAACACACCTCTGTATAAGCTACTGGGTAAAAAGACGCGAACTCTCAACAAAAGAACCACCTTTGTAAGCTTGATGAAACACATCCCCAAAGCCAAGACTACCATCTTTGAAGTGTGTGGAACGAAAGGTTGTCACGGATACACCGAGCCTCGGCGTAGAAAACATAAACCTTTGGAAGATAAGAATTGATACATTTTAAAACATGAAGTCATTGAAACGACACCAAGCTTTTTTACAAGATGTACTTCGCGAAGCTAACCGTCACAAGCGGGAAGTAAAACTTCAACACGCCAAGGCGGATCAAATCAACGCCCTAAGTGAGCTTTCGCTAAATCTTTTGAAAAAACACATACCGGTCCCTTTGGACACCGTGGCAGCTTTGAAGAAACATAAAAACGCTTTGCGACAGTTGGGACAGCGTAGATTGTCCGTAAAAAAGAGGCGCAAGGTGCTCTTGAATCAAAAGGGAGCTGGATTCTGGTCCGGTCTGAACGGGTGTTTTCAAGCATGTCATATCAAGAAGAATCGTTGAGACAAGTGGTTTCCTTACTTCAAGACTCAAACAAACACAGGGACGAGTTGGAAAACCAGTTGTTAGATTACAAAAAAGCCTATGACGATTTGAGAAAGGAATATCAAACTCTTAAAGTAGGCATCATGTGTTCCGACTGTCAAACGCGTCGTCTCTGCGAGGGGGATAAACACTGTTCGGGGTGTGCGCGCCTTAAAGTGAGCCTCGAACGACAACTCTTCGAAGCGGAGGAAACTACACGTTATTGGCAGAGGTGTTACGAAGCACTCTTAGAGAAATGGCACGAGAAATGATGATGGTACCTGCCAAGGATTACCAAAATCTTGTGGATAAATACAAGGGTAGAATTACCGAAAGCACCCTTCTCAACAAAGCGGCAAAAACTGCTGCTGAGAGAGAACTGATTTTAAAGGATCCCAGGATATCAGCTTCGACGGCCCTAGCGTTGACGAAACCCAAAGCAAGAGAAGTGAGAAAGCTGACTCGTCGCATACATACGGGAAACGCCTCTTCAGCACCACCGCCGCAGGAAGATGACGATGCCATGCTTAATTCACCCATCGAAAACTCCCTGAAAAAACTACTTAAACTGGCAGAAAAAAATGACAAAGCTAGACAAGGAGGAGGAGGACCGAGGAGAAAACTACCCACCACACCTACACCCGCTCTAAAAAGACCCCCGTCGTCGATTCCACGTCCAATCAAACCTCACCCCCCTACGACTCCAAAACCCCCAAATAGGTTTCAGAGAGGTACCCGTCCCAAGACCGAACCGAGAGGTGGATTTGGAAAAGCCTTAAAAGCAGGATTCAAAAGTGGTTTAGCCAAACACTAAAGTCGGCAGACAGCAATCATCTGATTCTGACGAAGACGATGGTCAGAAAAAGAAAACCCCGCGTGCCGTCAGGAGGCTCAGACCAGAACCGGGGTGGGACGACTGGAACGAGGGCAAAAAAACGAGGCGTCACCTCTTGTCGGAACTCAAAGAAAGTGAAAAAGATTCAACGAAAAAGCAGACGCGACGTCGGAAAAAACCGTAAAGCCAAAAAAGTCATACTTCAAGACGGAAGCGGATTTGACATTCAAAAACTTTTGGGAAAAACAGGCATTGAATTTCACCTCCCCTACCGTAATTTTACGGGAGCTGGAACTCATTTGGAAAAGAGATTGGCCCAAGGGGATCGCGGCATTAACCGGTTGGATGAAGTGGCGAGACAACACGACATTGACTACAGTCAAGCTAAATCTCTCAAGGACAAACATGTTGCCGATAGAAAGATGATTGACTCTATCAAGGCCTTTCCCGGGAAGAAAACCCTCACAGAGAAGATGGTCAAACACATCATGAACACTAAGCTTAAACTCAAACTTTAATGCAACGACGTAGAGGGACCTAAAAACATGTGTTGTAATCGAAAAGTACATAGTCCTACACTTTCATCTATCCATCTGTAATAGACTTTACAACCGTCATTTCTCATTAGTCTTATAGCTTGATTCTTTACAAGAAGATACATCAGATCTATTTCTCTATGATAATTGTAATCAATATTGTAATCAACATTATAATGAAACCGTTTTTTGTACCAGATTAAAAAAAGAATACTAGCTTCATCGAGTTTATTACACATCCTTTTTAATTCTAGGCGTCTTTTTCCTTTCATTCTTCTCAATTCAGCAAGATTGATTGTAATATGTCCTTTTAGAATTCTTTCTACCTATAAGGAATTTAATAAAAATAAATGAAACAAACGCTCATTCATGTCTGTCTCATAATCATACCAAGGGGGTCTTTCGTTACAAAATGATCTTTTCATATCCCACATGGCTTCGCGAACAGATAAACAGTACATCCTATCTATTTCATTCAAGTATGTAGAAAGTAAATGTTCCTTGATAAATTGCTTGCTAGCAATAATTCTTTCGACTGCTACGAGACGGAGAGTGGATTCGCAGTAAATGGAACGTGAGGCTCTTGCGGATATGGAAGAGTAATACCACGAACGCACAATCTTGTAAATATAAATCCAAAAATCAAGAGAGTTTTTAAAATATAATTCATCTACTTCTTTTTTCAAAAGCAAATATCTCATCAAATGGTCCGTGTGTAACAACCCATCATCGTATTGCACCAAATAATTCCACAATTTAAAACCGATCTGTTTGGCGGCCATAACTCTACCCGCTGACAGGTGAGGATGTCTCTCTTCAATCCACGTAAAGGGGATGTTTTTTAAATCAAGAATCTACAAATCAAATACATTATTACAAATATTACAATTATGTGTATTACAAATATGTGTTTGTTCCCTAAGCACTAACCTATACATCCTCATAAACTCATCATCCAAAAAGACGCTGCGAGGTGTACATATATTTTCAGGCTTTTCACCCGCAATTCTAATACTAAGTTTTTCATCAAAAGAGTTCCAACTTAAACAGGTTGGTACAAGCAACAAACAGCAAGTAGCATCTTCCACCTACAATTTAAAAATGAGTTTGTTCTCTAAGGACTAATTCATACATCCTCATAATCTCATCATCAAAGTTTGGGTATCGTGTAATTTCAGGCTCCATATCCATGATTCTAAAACTAAGTTTTTTATCAAAGGTACTCCAAGTCAAATAGGTCGGTACAATCAGGAAACAGCAAACCGTCTCTATTACCTACAATAATAAATTTGTAGTTTAGGATAATGATGACAACACTTATGAGGAGAATCTTCAACCAGCTTATCGTACATAACGAGCATTTCAAAATACAAATTTGCATTGCGACGAAATTTCCGACAGTAATTGGTACCCATGATTCTTTTACTCAAAATTTTATGATAAGCGTTCATCGTGTTGCATCCATCATCCCACACCGCTGACAGGTAGTTATATGTGTCGATAACCTAAAAAGGATAAGTAACAGGTAAACAATGTCCTCTTATTCCACGACCTAAAGCATTTAAAACATATATTTCGACCCGCATCCTTCTTCTCAAGTTTTGTTCTTGATATTTTGGTATACTAATTTGGTATTCAACTAAAAAAGGCACATAAAACGGTATAAAACGATGATATTCATTCAACAGAGATCGACCAAGCTTTCTTCCTTTACGCATCCTCTTGTGAGCAAGTCTTTCGTCATACCATTTATCCATCCAAACATCATAAGGTTGTGTTGTATAATCAGCCTATACAAATTGCAAAGCGTTAACCCACGTATAAACTTTAAACATATCTTTTTTTGGTGCACACATGACATACGAATTACCACAACATTCACACAACACACTATTCCAGTCATCTCTCAAATCAATTACATCTTCATTCCATATCTTAAACATTCTCTCTCGCGTGACCTCTCTAATCGATTCATCTCTTTGATAACGCACTACTATCTCGTCCCCAAGTAAGCGACCAATGTACACCAGTCCGCTCAACTTTGAATCAAAAGGACCCAACAAATATGTCGTCAGACCATCATAATCAGCCCGCCAAAAATCAGTCTAAAACAAAAAAAAAATCAATAATATCAGATTTTATTGTACCAAATTCAAAATCCACGTCTAAAATTGCACAATCATAAAATGATCTGTTGCAACAAACACACTCTGCGTCAAACCATACAGGTCCCATTTCATTATCCCATATTTCCTCCATTTTTCTTTCTCGCTCAACGGATGCAGCATGGCCAAAACGAAACATCTCCATAAAAACTCCTCCCATTCGTTGCCCCCACCATCCAATCTTTGAAAGTTTACGATCCATCACTCTCAAACCTGACGCGTCATTGCTATACCACCAATCCATCTACAAAAATAAAAATAGGATTTCGCAAACGACGCTCAATCATTCTCCATTTCAAACACATCATCCCACAACACGCGCAACGCTCATGTAATATATGCACATACATCCGTTCACGTAAAGCTCTAACATATCTACTCAAGTGGGATCGCATTCGAATACAGCCTCTAGGCGTCAAACGTTGGATAGATCCTGGGTAGGTTCTTGACTTTACACCACTCAAAAATGGACAATGACACTGTAAAAAAAATTATTTTACATAACGATAAGCCACCGTGTCAACCATCCCATTACCCAAACATTTTTGACTCAATGTCTGAATATGGTTACCCTTCATGATAACTCCCCTAATACCCGGTCTACAATAACACGCGTGTGCCAGTGGAAAATAAAACTTATTAAACAGTTCGTCGGAAAGGTTATGTTTAAACATTTGAGGTACATATTCCGTGTATGATAGATTACAACAAATATATCCTTTCGGATAAGCCGCCGAATACAAGGCTCGCCTTTCGTTATACAAATAAGCCAGGCGATTGTGAAACAAATAACCATCATACAAATAGGCTTCCATCCACTCCAAATAACGATCCCCGCGTTGCAATCCTCCAACACTTTTAACAGAAATACGGCAATCTGTACCGAGCTTTTTCATGGTATTCATCTACAAAAATACAAATCATTTAATATATCTGAATGATTTCGAATCGAACTTTCCATTTCCTAAACATTTTTGACTACGGGTCTCTGCAATTAACTTATTGCGCCATTTTATATATCTAAAACCTCTAACAAAAGGTTGACAATAATATATATGAGTATGCTTAATATAATCGCCATGTTTATAGCCGTCATCGCTTCTTCTTGTTTTCATTCTATCCTCCAAATTATGTCTAGGGTTGGGTGTTTGTCTCACTAGCCAATTCTTTTCCTCCTTACAACATTCACAAATATCGTTATATACACGATTTTGAACGAGCACCATTCTTTCTCTGACAACAAGACTACTATTGCCGTAATAATAGAAACGGTGCCACCAAAGATTGTATCTGTGTGATCGTTTTAATCCTCCAACAGCTCGAGGTGAGATACGACAGTCAACATTGGCTGCAGATAATGTTTCCAACTAAAAAAAAATCAACGATTGACAATTCTAAATGACACATTCGAAATGGAACCGTCTTCCAACCTCTTTTGACTAAACGACTTATAATAATCTTGTTTGTATCCCATGAAAACGCGTGCCCGTGAAATAGGATCACACCTTTTTGGCTTTTTGTGTGTATCATAACATAAAATGGGTATGTTAAAGTACACAAGTTCGCTTCCAAAAATCATTCGCTTGTGTGCAAAGCAACAATTACATACTTTATCATATTCATCCAACAATTCAAATCTTTCATAAAACTTAAGGATATAAATTCTTTGATCAACACGAAATGGCGAAATTTCCTCCATGCTTTTCATGCTCCACTCTTTAAATCTGTACCATCTGTAGACACACCCCACACTTGAAACGTCAATACGACTGTCAGCGTCGATTCTACTAAAATTTTTCATCTAAAAAAAATTCAAAGACTAATTTCACACGGCAGACTAATTTCACACAGATATCTTAAGAGTAATTCATGACTAACAGGACGTCTACATATCCTACACACATGGTGGGTACCCAGCAAAGGCCAACCACGCATAAAATACCGACACCCTATAAAACCACACTCGTGATGCCAACAACGTATTAATCTCTCGCGACGCTCCCCTTCGCTAAAACCTCTTTCGGTACGTACAATAGAATATCCTCTTTCCTTAGCATCAAGCGATCATAAACTCAATCGTACATCCTTTTCCGTGATTGCTTGAACACCACACTAACAAAAAAAAAAATAAAAAATAGTGGTGTTCAAAAATTAAAAGCACTTATTTTCTATATCTCACCTTATATCTCCAATTGATCAAGACATTCCTGGGGTGGTGTCCATCGCAGTCAGGATTATTGGAACAAGTGCAATCTCCAAAAGACATTAGATCCGCCATAACGGGTTTCCATTTTGCTTCGTGTTGTTCTCGAACGTGCAGCATGACAGATTGTTCGTAGATTCTTTCCTGAAGTTCCTGAGGTAATCTATCCCAGTCGCTCTCCACTCCTACTTTCAATGAAGCCATCTTGACGTCATATCTCTCCAGCTTTTCTTTGGATGCCAACACCATTGGTCGTGACTCAGGCAGCAATGTCATCTTCAAATCAAATTTGACCCATCGTCCTTTGTCCTAAACGTGCGGTGTGCGTTGTCGATCATGGCATACTTGCGTTTCCTTCGATTCTTGTGTAACCCCGATGACGACTGACGGTAATACGCATCTTCATTACTCCGCTTAGGAGGCCGACCACTGGATAAGCTACTCTCGCTATTGGAAGCCATATGTAAGGCAAGAAATGAATTTGACACCACAAATACACAACACGACTAATCAGAGTAACGACACGTCCAATCCTTTTTGCCTTTGAAAACATCCCTTCAACAATTTTCACGCTACCCAACACAACGTAATTCCTTTTATACTCTCTCCTGACCGAGAGAAACCTGGGTACACATTGGGGGATGGGTACCCTCCAATCTCACATGATCTCACATGATCTCACATGATTTCACATGATCTCACATTGATCTCACATGCTCTCACATGATCTCACATGATCTCAGACCCTATAAAAGAAGGACCGCGCTTTCTCAATCCACTAACTTCACGATGGCAAATGAAGATTCAATGATTGACTGGTCCGACGATGATGAGTGGTGTCATGAGGTGGATTTGGATCCTGTGGTGCAAGTCGGTGGAGGTGAACAAGTTTTTTATCAAAGGTACTCCAAGTCAAATAGGTCGGTACAATCAGCAAACAGCAAACCGTCTCTATTACCTACAATAATAAATTTGTAGTTTAGGATAATGATGACAACACTTATGAGGAGAATCTTCAACCAGCTTATCGTACATAACGAGCATTTCAAAATACAAATTTGCATTGCGACGAAATTTCCGACAGTAATTGGTACCCATGATTCTTTTACTCAAAATTTTATGATAAGCGTTCATCGTGTTGCATCCATCATCCCACACCGCTGACAGGTAGTTATATGTGTCGATAACCTAAAAAGGATAAGTAACAGGTAAACAATGTCCTCTTATTCCACGACCTAAAGCATTTAAAACATATATTTCGACCCGCATCCTTCTTCTCAAGTTTTGTTCTTGATATTTTGGTATACTAATTTGGTATTCAACTAAAAAAGGCACATAAAACGGTATAAAACGATGATATTCATTCAACAGAGATCGACCAAGCTTTCTTCCTTTACGCATCCTCTTGTGAGCAAGTCTTTCGTCATACCATTTATCCATCCAAACATCATAAGGTTGTGTTGTATAATCAGCCTATACAAATTGCAAAGCGTTAACCCACGTATAAACTTTAAACATATCTTTTTTTGGTGCACACATGACATACGAATTACCACAACATTCACACAACACACTATTCCAGTCATCTCTCAAATCAATTACATCTTCATTCCATATCTTAAACATTCTCTCTCGCGTGACCTCTCTAATCGATTCATCTCTTTGATAACGCACTACTATCTCGTCCCCAAGTAAGCGACCAATGTACACCAGTCCGCTCAACTTTGAATCAAAAGGACCCAACAAATATGTCGTCAGACCATCATAATCAGCCCGCCAAAAATCAGTCTAAAACAAAAAAAAAAATCAATAATATCAGATTTTATTGTACCAAATTCAAAATCCACGTCTAAAATTGCACAATCATAAAATGATCTGTTGCAACAAACACACTCTGCGTCAAACCATACAGGTCCCATTTCATTATCCCATATTTCCTCCATTTTTCTTTCTCGCTCAACGGATGCAGCATGGCCAAAACGAAACATCTCCATAAAAACTCCTCCCATTCGTTGCCCCCACCATCCAATCTTTGAAAGTTTACGATCCATCACTCTCAAACCTGACGCGTCATTGCTATACCACCAATCCATCTACAAAAATAAAAATAGGATTTCGCAAACGACGCTCAATCATTCTCCATTTCAAACACATCATCCCACAACACACGCAACGCTCATGTAATATATGCACATACATCCGTTTACGTAAAGCTCTAACATATCTACTCAATTGGGATCACATTCGAATACAGCCTCTAGGCGTCAAACGTTGGATAGATCCTGGGTAGGTTCTTGACTTTACACCACTCAAAAATGGACAATGACACTGTAAAAAAAATTATTTTACATAACGATAAGCCACCGTGTCAAACATCCCATTACCCAAACATTTTTGACTCAATGTCTGAATATGGTTACCCTTCATGATAACTCCCCTAATACCTGGTCTACAATAACATACGTGTGCCGGTGGAAAATAAAACTTATTAAACAGTTCGTCGGAAAGGTTATGTTTAAACATTTGAGGTACATATTCCGTGTATGATAGATTACAACAAATACATCCTTTCGGATAAGCCGCCGAATACAAGGCTCGCCTTTCGTTATACAAATAAGCCAGGCGATTGTGAAACAAATAACCATCATACAAATAGGCTTCCATCCACTCCAAATAACGATCCCCGCGTTGCAATCCTCCAACACTTTTAACAGAAATACGGCAATCTGTACCGAGCTTTTTCATGGTATTCATCTACAAAAATACAAATCATTTAATATATCTGAATGATTTCGAATCGAACTTTCCATTTCCTAAACATTTTTGACTACGGGTCTCTGCAATTAACTTATTGCGCCATTTTATATATCTAAAACCTCTAACAAAAGGTTGACAATAATATATATGAGTATGCTTAATATAATCGCCATGTTTATAGCCGTCATCGCTTCTTCTTGTTTTCATTCTATCCTCCAAATTATGTCTAGGGTTGGGTGTTTGTCTCACTAGCCAATTCTTTTCCTCCTTACAACATTCACAAATATCGTTATATACACGATTTTGAACGAGCACCATTCTTTCTCTGACAACAAGACTACTATTGCCGTAATAATAGAAACGGTGCCACCAAAGATTGTATCTGTGTGATCGTTTTAATCCTCCAACAGCTCGAGGTGAGATACGAAAGTCAACATTGGCTCCAGATAATGTTTCCAACTAAAAAAAAATCAACGATTGAGAATTCTAAATGACACATTCGAAATGGAACCGTCTTCCAACCTCTTTTGACTAAACGACTTATAATAATCTTGTTTGTATCCCATGAAAACGCGTGCCCGTGAAATAGGATCACACCTTTTTGGCTTTTTGTGTGTATCATAACATAAAATGGGTATGTTAAAGTACACAAGTTCGCTTCCAAAAATCATTCGCTTGTGTGCAAAGCAACAATTACATACTTTATCATATTCATCCAACAATTCAAATCTTTCATAAAACTTAAGGATATAAATTCTTTGATCAACACGAAATGGCGAAATTTCCTCCATGCTTTTCATGCTCCACTCTTTAAATCTGTACCATCTGTAGACACACCCCACACTTGAAACGTCAATACGACTGTCAGCGTCGATTCTACTAAAATTTTTCATCTAAAAAAAATTCAAAGACTAATTTCACACGGCAGACTAATTTCACACAGATATCTTAAGAGTAATTCATGACTAACAGGACGTCTACATATCCTACACACATGGTGGGTACCCAGCAAAGGCCAACCACGCATAAAATACCGACACCCTATAAAACCACACTCGTGATGCCAACAACGTATTAATTTCTCGCGACGCTCCCCTTCGCTAAAACCTCTTTCGGTACGTACAATAGAATATCCTCTTTCCTTAGCATCAAGCGATCATAAACTCAATCGTACATCCTTTTCCGTGATTGCTTGAACACCACACTAACAAAAAAAAAATAAAAAATAGTGGTGTTCAAAAATTAAAAGCACTTATTTTCTATATCTCACCTTATATCTCCAATTGATCAAGACATTCCTGGGGTGGTGTCCATCGCAGTCAGGATTATTGGAACAAGTGCAATCTCCAAAAGACATAAGATCCGCCATAACGGGTTTCCATTTTGCTTCGTGTTGTTCTCGAGCGTGCAGCATGACAGATTGTTCGTAGATTCTTTCCTGAAGTTCCTGAGGTAATCTATCCCAGTCGCTCTCCACTCCTACTTTCAATGAAGCCATCTTGACGTCATATCTCTCCAGCTTTTCTTTGGATGCCAACACCATTGGTCGTGACTCAGGCAGCAATGTCATCTTCAAATCAAATTTGACCCATTGTTCCTTTGTCCTAAACGTGCGGTGTGCGTTGTCGATCATGGCATACTTGCGTTTCCTTCGATTCTTGTGTAACCCCGATGACGACTGACGGTAATACGCATCTTCATTACTCCGCTTAGGAGGCCGACCACTGGATAAGCTACTCTCGCTATTGGAAGCCATATGTAAGGCAAGAAATGAATTTGACACCACAAATACACAACACGACTAATCAGAGTAACGACACGTCCAATCCTTTTTGCCTTTGAAAACATCCCTTCAACAATTTTCACGCTACCCAACACAACGTAATTCCTTTTATACTCTCTCCTGACCGAGAGAAACCTGGGTACACATTGGGGGATGGGTACCCTCCAATCTCACATGATCTCACATGATCTCACATGATCTCACATGATTTCACATGATCTCACATTGATCTCACATGCTCTCACATGATCTCACATGATCTCAGACCCTATAAAAGAAGGACCGCGCTTTCTCAATCCACTAACTTCACGATGGCAAATGAAGATTCGATGATTGACTGGTCCGACGATGATGAGTGGTGTCATGAGGTGGATTTGGATCCTGTGGTGCAAGTCGGTGGAGGTGAACAAGCCCTCTTTCATTTCAACCTTCAACCCGCTCAGCAACCGCGACGGTGGAGAAACATCGTTCAACGTTCACGCTTCAATGCAAACCTACAACAACTTCGAGCCCCTATCGAAGGAGATGATCTGGGTGGGGAATTGGCTGATGCCATTCATCGCGCGTTAAGACACACCCCTTCGGATCAATCACTCAACCCTCAAGATCGAATCCATTTCACAGTTCAATCAAATGCCTTCTCAGCTTCAAAGAATCATTGTCATCAATCCGTACATTTTTTCGCACAAGAAGTGGAAGACAATGCACTTCGTTTTGGAGCCTACCTTCAACAATTAGCCAAACAACTCAACTCTAACCAATCCTTTGACCCTGACGGAAACTTCAGTATGGATGTCACCACAATACGTATGCCACCAGCTGGTAGTGGTAAAACCAAATATGGTCCCGTCAAAGCCGCCGTACGTGGCATAACCAAACGAAGTCGTATATCAATCAAGAACAAAGACACCCTTTGCTGTGCGCGTGCCATTAACACCATGAAGGCCTGGGCAGACGAACAAAACGGAGAGACACCTGTGACCAGTTACCAATCCCTCCGTCGAGGTCATTCAATTCAAGCACTCAAAGCAAGAGAACTCCACACTCTCGCAGGTGTTACAGAAGGGGCGTGTAATTTAGAAGATATTGCCAAATTTCAGACCGTCTTAACTGGTTACCAAATCAAAGTCTTGAAAATGGGTCGACCTCACATGATCGTTTACGCTGGTCCCGTTGATGCCACCAAACTCATTCTCCTCATTCAAGACGGAGAACACTTTGACGGATGCACATCTTTTGGTGGATTTCTCAGCAAGTCCTATTTTTGCCACAACTGTAACAGAGGTTACAACAGCAAAGACATCCAACACCACAGCTGCAATAAAGATCGGTGTCAAAGTTGCTTCAATCGCAACTGTACAGATTTTTCCGATGCCGTAAATGGTACCACTGGTGTTCGTTTCAAACCACTCGTAGAGTGTCAAATATGTTGTCGCAAATTCTACGGGCAACAATGTCTAGCCAACCATTCCATCAAAGGAACCATCAACACCAAGAGTGTATGCGACTACAGTCGATACTGCCCAGCTTGTTGCAAAAATTATCAGATCAAATACAAACGTGATGGAAAACCCAAAGGTCCTCGACACAAATGTGGGTGGGTTGAATGCAAGAATTGTGAAAAGCATGTGAAAATCTCTAAACACCTTTGCTTCATACAACAAGTGGATGAAGACGATGATCTCCCCAAAACCAAGAAAGTGTATCCAGCTGATGTGGCAGGTCGTGTTGTCGTCGAACAAACCGATGAGTATGTTGTCGTTGAAAGAGAACTCCCGTTGTTGGTGTATGCTGATTATGAAGCCATTACTAATGTAGGTGGAGTACAATCACCCATCTTGATTTGTTATGAGACAGACGAGTCAGACGATTGTCAAGTCATCTATGGTGAAAACTGCACTGACAGCTTCATGGAATCGCTTGAAGATCTCGCTGTAGATGTTGACGGTGATGACAGAAATGTGATCGTCTTCTTCCATAACCTAAAGGGGTACGACGGTATGTTCCTGCTGCAACACTGTTATGAAAATCATCGAGAAGTCACAGGCATGATTTCCATTGGCGCCAAAGTGTTGTCCTTTCGCAGCGACCGCATCACGTTCAAGGATTCACTCTGCTTTCTTCCATTCCCGCTGTCCTCCTTTCCCGCAACATTGGGGCTCACGGAACTCTGCAAAGGTTATTTCCCACATCTCTTCAATACTGACGAAAACCAGACATACAGTGGTGCTATGCCTGACGTTCGATACTACGATCCCGACGGAATGTCCTCAAAAAAGAAAGAAGACTTTCTACGGTGGCATGCCAGCAAAGTCGCCAGCAATTATGAATTCACCCTCGTCAACGAAATGAAATCCTACTGTGAATCAGACGTCAAACTTCTCAAAGCCGGTTGTCGTTCTTTCATCGAACAGTTCAGACAGGAGGCCGACTTCAACCCCCTCGAAAAGTGTATCACCATCGCTTCCGCCTGTCATCGTTATTGGCGAAAGAAGAGATTAGAACCGCGCACCATAGCTGTCGAACCTCCCCAAGGATGGCAAGGTGCTCAGTCAAATCAATCCTTTCAAGCAAGACAGTGGCTCACATGGAAAAACAAACAACTAAGTCAACCTGGTGAGGCTACAGCTGACCGTATACGACACGCATTCAATGGTGGGGAAGTACGTGTTGCCGGTTCTCTCGTTGATGGATTCGACTCGTCAACAAACACCGTCTACGAATACAACGGTTGCTTCTTTCACGGATGTCCTCGTTGTTACCCTGACAAGCGGTTCCTCTGCACAAACAAAAGGCCTGAATTATCCCTCCAGGATTCCTACAGTGCAACCCTTCTCAAAGCTGACAAAATCCGCGCAGCAGGATTTCATCTCGTAACTGCCTGGGAATGCGATTGGAAACGTGAATGCAAAAACAACGAGACACTCAAAACGTTTCTTGCTTCACAACATTTCGTTTCCCTGCTTCGCCCCCGTGATGCCTTTTTCGGTGGAAGAACCAACGCCGTCCAGCTTCATCATCATGTCGATGACCAAGAAAAAATCCATTATCAGGATGTCACTTCCCTTTACCCCTGGGTAAACAAGTACAAAACATATCCTGTCAACCATCCCGACATCATCACCACAGGATTAGAAAATGTCAACATAAATCAATTCTTTGGGTTGGCCAAAGTCACCATCCTTCCACCACGTTGGTTGTTCCATCCCGTTCTTCCCCTTCGTCATGGTGGAAAGCTCACGTTTCCGCTTTGTCGCACTTGTGTCGAAACAGAAATGGAAAAACCCATGCAAGAGAGGACCTTCATTTGCAAACATAGCGTGGAAGAAAGACAACTTGTTGGCACGTGGTGTACGCCCGAGTTACAAGAAGCTGTCACACAAGGGTATGTCATTCTAACCATTCATGAAGTGTGGAATTTTCCCCCTTCAAAGCAAAAAGAGGGTCTATTCAAGCAATACGTGAACACCTGGTTAAAGATCAAAACAGAAGCCAGTGGCTATCCGGGTTGGGTCGACACCCTCGCCAAAAAAGAAGAATACGTGGCTAACTACTCGCAAAAAGAAGGCATCAAGCTCGATCCTGTCTGCATCGCAAAAAACCCCGGAAAAAAAGCCACCGCCAAGCTTATGCTCAACTCCTTCTGGGGTAAATTTGGTGAAAATCTAAACAAAGCCTCCACCATTGCCGTGAGTGCACCAGACGAGCTTTATCAGGTTGTTCTCGACCCTCTACGCGAAATCACCTCAGTTCGAATTTGCAGTGAAGAACGCTTAGAGTTAGTCTACAATTCCCGAAACGATGAGTGTGTAGAAAACGGCAAAACAAACATGTTCATCGCAGCCTTCACAACATGCCACGCCAGATTGAAGTTGTATTCCTATCTCAAAACTCTTCAACAACAAGTCCTCTACTTCGATACAGATTCCGTCATCTACCGTCAACTTCCCTGTGAACCAAAACTGGATGTGGGGGATTACTTGGGTGAATTAACCGACGAGTTATCCGACGGAGATCACATCGTCGATTTCACATCGGGCGGCCCCAAAAACTACGGTTACGTCACAGCTGAGCTTAAAGTCGAATGCAAAGTGCGTGGATTCACCCTCGGTAACGTGCGTGGTGCAAGTCAGCTTAATTACCCCGTATTAAAGCAAAATGTCATTGATGAAATCACATCACCCCAAGCAGAAAGGAGACAAGTGGATGTGGTCAACCCCTACTTTTTCACACGCAATGCTGCCACGAAAGAGCTACGGGTCATCCCCAGAACCAAACAATACGGATTGGTGTTTGACAAATGGTGGTCAACCCAAACACTTTCGTGTCCTATCCGTACGGCTATGCGGACCATGACACTGATGACATGAATCTTGACTGTGTGTGCGATCTTTTTGATGGAAAACCATGTTCACAACACAATTGACATTGAAAAAACATTTTATTGTTTGTAAAACTGTTCGGATTATTGAAAATTAAAGACTGTTCTGTGACTGATCATGGTGTTGCGTGATTTTTGGGTTGACCAACGCCCCTCGCTGGCGGCCATGACACTTTCGATTTTATACTCCATCCTGATTGGTCCAAATTTGAAACGGGTGGTCAACCCAAACACTTTCGTGTCCTATCCGTACGGCTATGCGGACCGTGACAGTGATGATATGAATCTTGACTGTGTGTGCGATCTTTTTGATGGAGAACCATGTTCACAACACAATTGACATTGAAAAAACATTTTATTGTTTGTAAAACTGTTCGGATTATTGAAAATTAAAGACTGTTCTGTGACTGATCATGGTGTTGCGTGATTTTTGGGTTGACCAACGCCCCTCGCTGGCGGCCATGACACTTTCGATTTTATACTCCATCCTGATTGGTCCAAATTTGAAATACTCGATCCTCATTGGCTGTTACCTCTATTAACCCCCTTAACTACTCAGAACATTGAATTTAGCATCAGTTATTAACTATGGTGGAAAAATATCTAAAAGTGTATGTTGAACAATAGTTGACATGGGAAAACAGCATTTTGAAGATTTTTTGCACTTATTTTTCTTTGAATACACTCTCTCTTTCTCTCTTTCCACAAGAAGTGGAGGTCAATGAATTTTGCCGGTGGTTTCGTGCTTCTGTGGAAAACAGACATATCAAAGCTTATCAAGTAACCAGATCGATGAATTAATGCAATCTTTAACTAACCGTGTTGTAATTTTCGCTGGCATAAACTTGATCAACATCTAAATGATTTTCAAAAAAAGTAAACTTACATGAATTGTTCTTGTTATTTCTTGCAGTCTCACGTTAACCAGTGATGCACTGCGCTCGCCGGTTTCTCTCTCTGCGCTATTTCCAACCAAAGGAGCCTGTCCTTGTCGAACTTACCTGGCGGGGTTGGGGTGGGGGGAGAGCTCGAGCTCATTCGCAGTTTTCATTCAAAACAGAGATGCATTAAATGTAATAATCCCTTTTGTAAAAGTCACCTTGCTCAAGCGCTCAATATTTAAGTTCACTCTCTTGACACAAAAAATATGGCCATCCCACCCTCATAACCTCAATTAACTTCAATTCCTGTTAATTATCGCTTTCACAAGCTCAATAATTTTTATTTGCCTTGCAATTTTTTTTCTTCTGAGTCCCGTTTTAGTGCAAATTCAACTGGTTTTCATTCGTAATAAAGCTTCTCAGACAGGTATCTTCAAAAGGTAGCGTTGTGATCACCTCTTGAAACACTGTAGTTTTAAATCAGTGTAAGACCTCGCAAGTAAATTTTAATCTTATTGTCAAGGATGCGGTTTGTAGGTCTGATTTTTAGTTCGCATGGGCCCTTATACTTTGCTTAATTGGGTGAGATTAACAGAGAAACAGCTATCCAGTCTACCCCTCTCTGTAAGTTCCATCAACAAGTCGTTTTCAGAATGATTAGAACTACAACCCAGTGCAGGTTGTGGACTTAACTTTACAAGGCTGCTAAGGTTTGAAGTGAGACATCTTTTATTGATCCATACTTGTTCTACATCTACAATCTCTGTTATGCACAAGCTTATTACTGTATTAACCAGTGTTTCTTACCTTTAACCTAGTGGTATCATTGCTCAGGCGCTACCAAGTTTTCAGTTCCAGGGCGACAAAGCTCTCGCTATCTCTCTATACAAATAACGTTTCCTCTTGTGTCTAAACCTGGTGGATCCACAGTTGCAGGAAGTTGACTTGGTGGCTTTATATTAGGATCTTTCAGAATTTCGTGTTCAATTTCTGGTGAGTCTTAAAGTATTTGGCAGAAAACTACTCCTGGTTGCTGTTTAGAAAATCTAAAATGGTGAAACTTGCTTATTCCAGGAACTTTTTTAAAATATGGCTGGAGAAATGTCACCCAGTCGTACACTGGAACTAGCACGGTGCAATCATGGAAACCCCACAATTTTGCAATGTTGACACCAGTGACCGTTGACTGGTCTATGGCCTCCATAAGATCAAAAAGAGATGAGACATAACGTCTCCTGAATGACTGCTTAATAAACCCAAAACACCAGTCCGGACTGAACTTGGTGTGTCCTGCAATAAAAAACAAGTACAATACGGAGTCATGCCTTTCGCATAGAACTCGCCAGCAGTAATACCAGATTACATAGTTGTTCTTGTTTTGACCCCTGCAGTTATCGGCATTTATTTGTGCGTTAGTTTCCCCTACCCCATGTGAGTTTAAAAAGTCATGCAAATAGCTAATGGTAGAATTAGCACCTTCCCGCAGGCAACAAACTTGTCAATAAGGTAATTAACCTGCCTAGGAATACCCCCACAACATATCCCAAACAGGCCGCATTTCTGTGGTGTTTTGAAATATATAGGACCGGGTTGTTGTGGATTTGAGGGGATATGAACTTGTTGGGCATAATCATAGGAATAATGTACTGTTCCTTTAAAGGAACAACTGGGTCTTCTTGTCAAGAGAGTGACCCCACTACCCTGTAAGGCCTCTTTGCAGTTTGCAATGTTTTGTTTCATAAATGTACCTTCAGATTTTGCCTCCTGCAAATGTTTCTCTTGCTCGTGAAGGCAGTTTAACTTTTCTTCGTCTCTCACATTAACATTTCTCGTTATCTTGGTGTTGTTAAGCTGACACAGGCTGCAAAGGTCAGAGGCGGGAGTCATTATCACACTTATGGTGTTAGTGTGTTCCAGAGGGCGACAAATTTTGCATAAGTTATACCCTTCAAATGTTCATCTTCTGAGGTCTTTTGGAAACGTCGCCAAACAGATGCCTTGGTTTCAGATAGGGAAGGAGCTGCACCTTCAAATCCTTATAGTTTGGAACTCTTCCAGGAAGACTAATTCCTTGTTCCGTTGCCATATTCTTTATAAATGTCACCACATGGTTTATTGTTCCATGTGATAGCACATTGTGTGGCAAACGAGAAGTGTTAGCGTGTTTTCTAGGTAATTAACTGTTTAAGATGGCTCTTAATGTTTTTCAATCGTGTTTCGTCAATGCAAAAAACAAACATGAACGTGTTTTTACATACTTGTTGACCTCGAAAGAAATTATTCATCCTACAGCATTTTTTTCCAGAAGGTAAATTTAGGTGACTCGCTAATGCACGTTGCATGACAAGGTCAAGTTCTGTTGATGAAAGTTCAGTGCACTGGATTAGGTGTTCAAACAATTGTTCAAAATCAAACGAACTGCTACAAGGACCTTGATTTTTCCCATAATGACAACCACAACTACGCTCTAAAAAGTTTTTTAGCGGGCTGCTGATTTGTCTTAAAATCTGTGGAACTCGAAGGAAGAGCATCACTTTAGTTGACCTCGCCTTTGGAGACCTCGCTATTACTGCTGTTGCTAAGTTCTGGCGTTTCCAAACCTCTATTACTTGTTGAGAAATAGTCCCATCAAATTTCATCAAGCTCATGTCCATCTAAGGCACGGTCATCAAGAAAATGACTGGCCATGATTTAAGCACAGTAATTTGGATAAAGGTTTGTTCAGTTGATGAAAACTCTACACTAATGCTCATGTTTTTATGTTGCGTGTGCCTAACCAAGGCTTCCATACAATGTCCACTGTATTAACACAGGATACAGCTCAAATGTTTGTGATTTTACTGAATGTCTGTGCTTTCGACCTTGCGTGCCCCTAAGGAAGAATAATAACTCACAGGATGCAGCCCAAATGTTCTTGTCTAAACATTTAAAATTTATCTCGTGTGCGCCTGAGCAAGATTATAGTATAACAGCATGCAGCCCAAATGTTCGTGTCTAAGCAATTTAAATTTATCTCGTGTGCACCCTAGCAAGAATATAGTTGTGACCCTATTTAGGAAAACTTGACTTGTACGACAATCGATCACATCACGAAGCAAACAATCCCTCGCACAGATAAGTATGTGGCTCTAAGGTCACAGCCCCCCATTCCATCTTTTGTACATGCAGGCAGCCAAAATTTGCCATAAGGAATTATGTTAAATTTACTAAATGCTAGGTATATAGAATCAACTTTTTTTTCCCTTTGCAATTGTTCAAGAGCAAAGAGCTAGTATGAGAATCAGTTCAAAAGCAGTTGACGTTGTCGTGGATTTCCTACTCGATTTTGGCAAAACTGCAAAATTTGTCTCTTCGCTGAGTACTCCCTTTCTCCTTAAAAAAACAAACAAACGAAAAACATCTCCCTGTCGTGCAGAGGAGGCTTGTCTCCAAAGTCTCGGAGTCCATGACAAAGTCTATAGTATTAAATTACGCCGGAACTGCCAGATCAGTGAATGATTGTTGAAATAAACTTCACGCCTCACATTACATCAACGGGAACTTTGACTAATTCTCAGTATTTTGCGTTCCGCTGAGCGTTTTTTGCTTTCTGAGGATAGCAAACTCCTACATAAAAGAATTCAGTTTAAAAAAAGCGTTTGCAATTTCGTAAACGTAGACTAGCATGCATAACTTCTGTGAGATCTAGATGCAAATGCATCAGTGAACCTACCGCAGATTAAAACCGTAAAAAAAATATATAAAACTTATAACCAACACTATCTACTGAGCGTTGACAACAGTTGAGGAGGTGTAAACTATGACCGTAGAAAAATATAAAATTCGCTCAGTTTAAGCCGGAAGTTGCCCATCAATTGCCCATGATGTCCGTTCAACCACAAACATTCCACAAAGGAAAATGCTAACAACGGTAGCACATTTATACTTTCGCGGGCGGGATTGTTTTGTACATGAAACCTTGCAGTTGTTCAATGCTATTGAGAAATAAAAACCATGCGTATTGTCATTCGACACCCATTTCGTTGCCGCTAGAAAGTAAACAGCCACGCCAATACGATCAAACGCATCGTTTCTTTTAAGACGTTTTACCCAAGCATTAAAAAAAGCATTCGAGAACAGTACTAACTTTTTTAACTGTCACAGCATGCAGCTTAAATGTTCATGCTGGATTTGGTTGTGTCCGCCTGAGGTACATCTTCATGCAGCCTTAATCTATTGTATAAGGGAATTCAGTGACATGAAGAAGGTAACTACAAGACAATTATATAAAAGAAGAAATTTATCAATTCCATAATCTGTAACAATGTAATACGTTGTTTAAACCAGTGTACCACAGCTGAGTACCAAATTCAACACATCTTTGGAAAGTATGGCAACCTTATAGAAAACCGGAACCACCTCAATCAAATAGATGAGTTACTGTAGTGATAATTCAACGGTACGTGTAAGAAAGTATGGAGTTTACCGATCGCTGTGGGGTCTGCGGTGTTAATGTGATGTGCATTCAACTGGAAACAACAAGAACGCGGCTAAAAATATAATGCATGGAATGTTTTGATTATGTTTGTTACATTTCAATTCTGTATTGGCGGTTATTACCAAATTTCTAAAGGAATACCACATCGAGGAAAAAGAGTGTTTGACTGTATAATTTCTTCCAAGTTATAATTAGGTTGCGTTTAATAGGACGTGTAGTGAAATCTTCCTGTGGGTGAATGTAAAGGGATGAGTGAATTAGAATGAGCATGTAAATCCTTGATTAGGTTGAGTTATCATAATCAAACGTTTCTAAAACGTGGCCAATGTAGTGCAAAACATTATGAAAGCTTTAAAGAACATTTTCCAATGTTTCGAGAAACGTTGACGAAACGTTGAAATGAATTGAAAATGCGTTGAAAATCATTATCAATGCATTGAAAATCCATTGACAATGCATTGAAAAATAGTTCAACGGTCTTTCCGTTAAGGGTCGTTTTCACAAATAGGGTGACAAATAAAGTGAATCAGTTTGAACTGAAAACCTTTTAGGTATGATTCAAGTACAACAGAACGTGGCAGAGTGAAGATTCCTCTCAGCTGATCAAACGAGAAATTAGTCATTCTGTAATTTACGAACGATAATAGGAGGCTGGTTTTTTTTTTTGCGTACAAGTAATGAGTAATAGTCCTTTGATTTTTTTTTTGTGACATCAAAGATTTAGTAGTCAATTGAAAATAATGCAAGGCATTAAATGTCGAAGGCCAGCCCATTGCAAAAAGTTAATTTTGGAAATCTTATGCGACCAGTGAGTAACTTTGTAAAAACAACAGGAAATACTGAATCACAAGCAAACTGAATCAACGCACTCTTTTCTTACAGTTTTTTCACCAATCTCAGTCCTCCTTGCTATTATGTGTACCATTATTTTCTCCCGTCTGCTACTTTCTTTGCCTTTTTAGAAGTTGAAGAGACTCTGTCTAATCATCTTCAAAGTTTTTCCTCCCTTGAGCTCTTGTCATTTAATGTTTTCTGCGATATGTTGTCATTGCAAAACGAAAGCAAGACTGGCTTAGTTTTGTCACCTGAACGTAATTGTTGTAAGACTGCAAATTGAAGATGACCAAACCATAGCAAATGAACTTTAACAGTGAATATCAGTAAAAATCAAAGAAATTGTGGCCACAGTCAAAAAATTGATTTCGCTCATACCTTTTTGGTATGCTGGTAGTGCGGCGCTCGGCCATGTGAAAATTATTCACCATATTTTCTTGCACCGTTTCAATAATTGATCTGAGGATTAATTTAATAACAAGATGCCTATTCTGGCATTTACGTGTGATGCTTAATGTGGCCTCATTGATTGCTTTTGTGTGTTTTGGAGATTTATAAAACTATCTTAGCTAATAGTTATTTGAGTCACAAATACAGCGTTATGTTGTTTCCGTTGTGTTATGCCTCTTATCGTTGTACTGGAAATTGCAGCAGTTGTATTACTGCTTTTTGTGTTTTTGTTAGCGGTGATTTTACTTTAAATGGAATTTTAAATGTGTAAAGAGGTTCATAATGTGTGATATTAGTTATGCCATGTTTGTGAAATCTATAGCCTACAATGGTGTTAGGAAATGAGTACTTAATGTTGTATTTACTGCATTTTTTAAAGTGAAAAAAAAAATGGAAATTTAATGTATATAATGTTAGTTGAAGTATATCTGCAAACAACATTTCTTGTTTGAAGGCAGTTTTCTTGTGGAAAATGCAATCGTTTTCATAATCTTGCGCTTGATGAACTGTTTTTCTTAATATGTAAAGAATTCTGCAGATGACAGTAGCAGTCGTGAAGGGTTTTGTATGGAATATAAAAATTTCTTTGCTCCATCTTAGTATTTTGTTGTATCGAATACAAAGTGTACGTTTTATATAGTAAAGTTTTATTGCATCACCGTTTGCAATTGGTTTAAAAATTGCTATAAAGTTTCTGTGTGTTTGTAGGTTTTTTTACGTTATTTGTATGTTATTTTCGTCAGTGATTCCAAGATCATAAAGATTATAATGTAATTTTCTGTTTTTAAAAATGCAGGGTTATTTTGCAATAACAGTTTTTTTAATACGTTTATTGGTTTATTTTGTTTAAATTACGTTATATTTACAATTTTTCGTATTATTATTGTATTTGTTTCAGATATTTTTCTTGAACAGTTATTTTTGTGGGATGTGCAATATTTTTCAATTTGTACATGTACACTTATTAGTCTGTTGTCTAATGTAAGAAAATTAGTGAATATCATGCCTATTCAACTTGTATTGTATGAATGCAATAGGACATTGATTTGAGGATTAAGATATTTCGTTCTAAATTATTACTAGGAATATTTTTTGTTGTTTGTTGAGTTTTGAAATTATAGTTGCAAGTGGAAATTTACAAGATTCATTTTTGATGGAAGCAGTATTTTTTAAAAGTGACATTGAGCACGTTAATTTACAAAGCATGATGAATTTTCTGATATGATAAACAGGGTGGTCCTTACGCAATATTTTAATTTAGAGTTGACAGATCCTGTTAAGGAACCTGCAAGCAATATCATCATATGAGTTTTGTGTGTTTGTGGGGGGCCCTTATTGTGTGGGTGGTTAATAGAAGGGGAGGGGGTGGTGAGGGAAGGGTTTCTCTGTTAACATGTTTTATTGCATTTTATGTTTGGTTTGCAAAATTCACACCGCTTTTTAAATTAATGGGAAGCGAAACAAAAAAGCAATTTTCATGTCTTGCTTGCCCATATTTTTGTACCTTCCACACAAGTTACATGTATTTATTTTAAATTCTGACTGGTTCATTGTACAGTTTTTGTCTGTTGCAATTGGTTAGAGTGATAACTATTGTGGATGTGCCCCAGCTGACAGAGTTCAGACAGACATCTGTATTTGATTAATATTGTTGCTATTGTATATCTGAATTAATTCTTGTATTTGAGGTTAAAATATTGTAAGAGATAAATTGTTTTCCTGAATATTAGTTTTGCAGATACAGTACGTTGATCATCTTTTTTCATTATTTGTTTGACATTACATACATTACATTGTATTAGTTTAGGTTGACATTCTGGAATTTTTTTTGAACAATTTTTACATTGATAAAAGAAGCTAAATTCACTTACACAGTCTCTTTCTAATGCATGGAGTATATTATCTGTTTCTAGTTTTGTATATAATGATGGTAGAATGTTTTTTATTTGAGTTGTTGGAGAAATTATTGAATCAAAAGTAGTAGATAAATATTTGTTTCCTTGATAGCTTTTTATTCTTACATTATGGATAATATATGTCCCCTTATTTGCTATATTGTCTATACCATTACCCCATACTGTCATATTTATAGAGTCAGTTTCATCACCTATTTTACATTCTATTTTTACTAAAGCAGAGTTACTTGTACTTACAGTTTTTTTCTGATTTGTTGCTGATTTCTCCAGTTACTGTAACTGGAATATTCTGGTAGAGTGTGTATCTCTGCCATTTTCATTGTTTTCTTTTCTGCTATTTTTTGGAAGTCAAGATTACAATTATTAATATAGTCTATCTTTGTACGTTTATTTACTACAACAGCATCTGGATTTTGTTCATCTAATTGTCTTTTTAATCCGTAGTTAGACAATCTTACTGCTTTTTGTGTTTCTTCTGTTTTACTTAATATATTCTGCATTGAGTTATCAGACAATACTCCATCTATAGTACATGATTGATTCTGTAACTTGAAGTTAAAGTATGCATATCCTTTTTTCGACTTCTTTACTGGGCTTTCATTTTTTACATATGTTATAAATGGAGCTTTATCTTTGTGTGGTAGCTGCGATATTGTGTGTTCTTCAGGTAATGCTGCTTCATTTTGTAGTGTTTCTGCAGTATCTTTGCAATTTTCATCAGGAGATTGATAATGAGTGTCTGCAAGAAATAACATGTAATAGTTATGTTTTGCAATGAGGGAACCAGAAAATGTATTGCGAATTAAAGATATTAGTTTGTATAATTTACATTTCTTGTATTGTATTCTTTAATTGCCAACACCTATGCACAATTTTTTACACAGCATTAGTTCAGTATAGATTTCGTGCTACAATAAATTCAAAAAATACTTTGCAATGCTTTGTAAAATTTTGCATGTCAAAGCCAAGAAAGTGTTACTGAACATTATAGTGATAAGGAAAAACGAGTACAATACAGAGTCATGCCTTTCGCATAGAACTCGCCAGCAGTAATACCAGATTACATAGTTGTTCTTGTTTTGACCCCTGCAGTTATCGGCATTTATTTGTGCGTTAGTTTCCCCTACCCCATGCGAGTTTAAAAAGTCATGCAAATAGCTAATGGTAGAATTAGCACCTTCCCGCAGGCAACAGACTCGTCAATAAGGTAATTAACCTGCCTAGGAATACCCCCACAACATATCCCAAACAGGCCGCATTTCTGTGGTGTTTTGAAATATATAGGACCGGGTTGTTGTGGATTTGAGGGGATATGAACTTGTTGGGCATAATCATAGGAATAATGTACTGTTCCTTTAAAGGAACAACTGGGTCTTCTTGTCAAGAGAGTGACCCCACTACCCTGTAAGGCCTCTTTGCAGTTTGCAATGTTTTGTTTCATAAATGTACCTTCAGATTTTGCCTCCTGCAAATGTTTCTCTTGCTCGTGAAGGCAGTTTAACTTTTCTTCGTCTCTCACATTAACATTTCTCGTTATCTTGGTGTTGTTAAGCTGACACAGGCTGCAAAGGTCAGAGGCGGGAGTCATTATCACACTTATGGTGTTAGTGTGTTCCAGAGGGCGACAAATTTTGCATAAGTTGTACCCTTCAAATGTTCATCTTCTGAGGTCTTTTGGAAACGTCGCCAAACAGATGCCTTGGTTTCAGATAGGGAAGGAGCTGCACCTTCAAATCCTTATAGTTTGGAACTCTTCCAGGAAGACTAATTCCTTGTTCCGTTGCCATATTCTTTATAAATGTCACCACATGGTTTATTGTTCCATGTGATAGCACATTGTGTGGCAAACGAGAAGTGTTAGCGTGTTTTCAAGGTAATTAACTGTTTAAGATGGCTCTTAATGTTTTTCAATCGTGTTTCGTCAATGCAAAAAACAAACATGAACGTGTTTTTACATACTTGTTGACCTCGAAAGAAATTATTCATCCTACAGCGTTTTTTTCCAGAAGGTAAATTTAGGTGACTCGCTAATGCACGTTGCATGACAAGGTCAAGTTCTGTTGATGAAAGTTCAGTGCACTGGATTAGGTGTTCAAACAATTGTTCAAAATCAAACGAACTGCTACAAGGACCTTGATTTTTCCCATAATGACAACCACAACTACGCTCTAAAAAGTTTTTTAGCGGGCTGCTGATTTGTCTTAAAATCTGTGGAACTGGAAGGAAGAGCGTCACTTTAGTTGACCTCGCCTTTGGAGACCTCGCTATCACTGCTGTTGCTAAGTTCTGGCATTTCCAAACCTCTATTACTTGTTGAGAAATAGTCCCGTCAAATTTCATCAAGCTCATGTCCATCTAAGGCACGGTCATCAAGAAAATGATTGGCCATGATTTAAGCACAGTAATTTGGATAAAGGTTTGTTCAGTTGATGAAAACTCTACACTAATGCTCATGTTTTTATGTTGCGTGTGCCTAACCAAGGCTTCCATGCAATGTCCACTGTATTAACACAGGATACAGCTCAAATGTTTGTGATTTTACTGAATGTCTGTGCTTTCGACCTTGCGTGCCCCTAAGCAAGAATAACAACTCACAGGATGCAGCCCAAATGTTCTTGTCTAAACATTTAAAATTTGACATTTGACACCCATTTAGTTGCCGCTAGAAAGTAAACAGTCACGGCAATACGATCAAAATGCATCGTTTCTTTTAAGACGTTTTACCCAAGCATTAAAAAAAGCATTCAAGAACATCGCTAACTCATTTAACTGTCACAGCATGCAGCCTAAATGTTTATGCTGGATTCGGTTGTGTCCGCCTGAGGTACATCTTCATGCAGCCGTAATCTATTGTATAAGGGAATTCAGTGGCATGAAGAAGGTAACTACAAGACAATTATATAAAAGAAGAAATTTATCAATTCCATAATCTGTAACAATGTAATACGTTGTTTAAACCAGTGTAGCACAGCTGAGTACTAAATTCAACACATCTTTGGAAAGTATGGCAACCTTATAGAAAACCTGAACCAGCTCAATCAAATAGATGAATTACTGTAGTGGTAATTCAACGGTACGTGTTAGAAAGTATGGAGTTTACCGATCGCTGCGGGGTCTGCGGTGTTAATGTGATGTGCATTCAACTGGAAACAACGAGAACGTGGCTAAAAATATAATGCATGGAATGTTTTGATTTTGTTTGTTACATTTCAATTCTGTATTGGCAGTTATTACCAAATTTCTCAAGGAATTCCACATCGAGGAAAAAGAGTGTTTGACTGTATAATTTCTTCCAAGTTATGATTAGGTTGCGTTTAATAGGACGTGTAGTGAAATCTTCCTGTGGGTGAATGTAAAGGGATGAGTGAATTAGAATGAGCATGTAAATCCTTCATTAGGTTGAGTTATCATAATCAAACGTTTCTAAAACGTGGCCAATGTGTTGCAAAACATTATGAAAGCTTTAAAGAACATTTTCCAATGTTTCGAGAAACGTTGACGAAACGTTGAAATGAATTGAAAATGCGTTGAAAATCATTATCAATGCATTGAAAATCCATTGACAATGCATTGAAAAATGGTTCAACGGTCTTTGCGTTAAGGGTCATTTTCACAAATAGGGTGACAAATAAAGTGAATCAGTTTGAACTGAAAACCTTTTAGGTATGATTCAAGTACAACAGAACGTGGCAGAGTGAAGATTCCTCTCAGCTGATCAAACGAGAAATTAGTCATTCTGTAATTTACGAACGATATTAGGAGGCTTGTTTTTTTTGCGTACAAGTAATGAGTAATAGTCCTTTGATTTTTTTTTTTGTGACATCAAAGATGTAATAGTCAATTGAAAATAAGGCAAGGTATTAAATGTCGAAGGCCAGCCCATTGCAAAAAGTTAATTTTGGAAATCTTATGCGACCAGTGAGTAACTTTGTAAAAACAACAGGAAATACTGAATCACGAGCAAACTGAATCAACGCACTCTTTTCTTACAGTTTTTTCACCAAGCTCAGTCCTCCTTGCTATTATGTCTTCCATTATTTTCTTCCGTCTGCTACTTTCTTTGCCTTTTAAGAAGTTGAAGAGACTCTGTCTAATCATCTTCAAAGTTTTTCTTCCCTTGAGCTCCTGTCATTTAATGTTTTCTGCTATATGTTGTCATTGCAAAACGAAAGCAAGACTGGCTTAGTTTTGTCACCTGAACGTAATTGTTGTAACACTGCAAATTTAAGATGACAAAACCATAGCAAATGAACTTTAAGAGTAAATATCAGTAAAAATCAAAGAAATTGTGGCCACAGTCAAAAAGTTGATTTCGCTCATACCTTTTTGGTATGCTGGTAGTGCAGCGCTCGGCCATGTGAAAATTATTCACCATATTTTCTTGCACTGTTTGAATAATTGATCTGAGGATTAATTTAATAACAAGATGCCTATTCTGGCATTTACGTGTGATGCTTAATGTATATCTGCAAACAACATTTCTTGTTTGAAGGCAGTTTTCTTGTGTAAAATGCAATCGTTTTCATAATCTTGCTCTTGATGAACTGTTTTTCTCATAATATAAAGAATTCTGCAGATGACAGTGGAAGTCGTTAAGGTTTTTGTATGGAATATAAAAATTTCTTTGCTCCATCTTAGTATTTTGTTGTATCGAATACAGTGTACGTTTTATATAGTAAAGTTTCATTGCATCAACGTTTGCAATTGTTGTAAAAATTGCTATAAAGTTCCTGCGTGTTTGTAGGTTTTTTTTATTTGTATGTTATTTTCGTCATAAAGATTATAATGTAATTTTCTGTTTTTGAAAATGCAGGGTTATTTTGCAATAACAGTTTTTTAATACGTTTATTGGTTTATGTTGTTTAAATTACGTTATATGACAGGTAAAATTTCTGAAGACATTTGTTTAGTTCTAGTGGCGACATTTCTTCAAATAAAATGGAGTTGCAAACTCTTTCTGTAGTTGAAACCATTCGGTAAAAGATATCATTCAACTTTGGTTCTCAAGTGAACAAAGTGACATCAAATTTGGTTACACAAGATTAATTTGCATCTCTAAGCAAAACCTTTCTCATTGCATTTTATCGATAAACTTCGGGTAAAAACATAAACCATTACCTTTAAACACGGCCAAACCAAATTTAGTCGCTTTCTTTGTGTTTTCAGGGACTGCTTCGTTGTTAATTTGGATGATTTCTTCACTTGTCACGGATGTAAACCGGGACTCCATTTTTTTTCAAAATTTACGCGAGGAAGCGCGAAACTCGGGAGTTGCTCGGAGGTAAATAGCAAAGGATATTCGGAGTTTGACTAGCCAATCAGAGTGCACCTTCAACGCTATCCACTGTTTTAGTATATACTAAAATAAAATATAGTTCAGTTTCTATTGTGCAATAGTCATATGAATGTTTGTAGCTTCTTTCTATGTTTGTGTGAGAAGAGCCCTTGGGATCCGGAAGTCAGCTCTGGTCTTGTGGAAAGGGCCGGAGTGCACCCCCTACCCCATATCTTAACCTTTTCCTACTGAAAGATTTCAATACAGACGAGGTGTTAATAATTTCATGTGTGTAATGTTGTTGTTGTTTGTTTGGGTTTTTTTCTTGCCATAATTCAACCTTGTACATTGTCCTGCCTCTGAATGTATACCAATGACAAGAGAATTTATTAATTTCACACGATATTAAATTTGCCTATCTCCATCTTTCATGTTTGTTACTTTTTTTCATTTGTTTCTCCTTGTCAAAGTGGACTTGGTTTGGTGGCGGAGAATGACTCTTTTTCTTTCTTTCACCAAGTTCTCCCTTCCTCTTCTGTTTTCCTGCCCTCTCCACAGCTTCTTCAGTTGTCTCAAAAGACAGAGCTTTACCTTTGTTTGGCCCGCTGACTGTAGGACTGCCTTGTCGCCAACATTGTTTCGGTATCACGTCTGGACCATTCCTTTTCAATTCCTGTTCCTGTTGGCAAGCACATTGTGTACGTTCCCATTTCTTTTGGATTTTGTTTTCCATTTTTTTGAAGCTCAAGCTCGGAGACTTTTGTTTGGGCCTCAGCAAAGCTGACCTTAAAAATTCTCTGAAATGGCGGATCATTTGTAGAATAAATGTGCCTGACAGCTGATTAGTGGAGGTACTCCGTCCCGTTCTGAGAGTTCTTTTTGCAAAAAAAGTCATACCTGACTCATGCTTTTCCCATGTAGAGGTTCTTCTCCACAGATAATTTTGCTCACGCTGATTCATCCAGCAGTTAGTTGTAGTTGTTCCATCGTACAATGGGATCACTTTCTTTGGCCACACTTCCAGGCTTATGAAAACTTTCTTTGACGGCCACCCTTGAAAACCCACAGTTAAATATAAGAAACATCCTTTTCTACCCAATTTTCCTTCGTTTTCTCGATTGTAATATTCTTCAAAGAGTTTTGCCCGGATCAAGCCACAGGATGGGCAAGCGCTGGACCTTGAACTAGTAATTTATTTATGTAATTTCAAACCTTGTGAGTCAAATTTATTTCACATTACACCGCATTTTCATTGACTGTCTCAAGACGAAAAAGGAAGAAACCTGTATCTTTATTGGCCTCTGTACTATTCCACAAGTTGTTTTCCCTGTTATTGCGTCAACGATATCCCCCTGTGAAAAGCACTGATTACTTTGTCTGCCATATTGCGACTTTGCAGCCTTGCCTTGTAAACGCTCTTCCGAGAGGTAATTGGCTGTTACTCATCCATGGCAACTGTCTCAACAGTTTCCTCATGTGGCAAAATGGCGGCCAAAGGACTTTTCTCGCGGTTGCAAGTTTCTCAATTTCCCACGACTAGTCGGAATTATTCATTTACAGTAGTAAATATTTTGAACTTTTTTAGCGATATTCTCTTAATTTCAGCTCGGAACCAAAAAAAACAAAGGCTTTGTTTATAGAAATTCTTCGTATAAGCTGCAAAATCGGAACTCAATCAAAGACGACCGAGTAACTGTCAAAAATATGAGAAGTTTTGCACTCATTCTGAGTTGAATTATCGATTTTATTATTAACCTGATGTGAATGTCAAGTAAACGCATTGTATTGGGGTCATGGTATAGTGGGAATTTTATAGTAAGGGCGCATAGCTTTTTTGGCGCCAAAAATAACCGTTTTTGAAAGCATCAGGTTTTGTGTGCATTCCTAGGCATCAAAAATCGATATAAACTAATGAAAACTCAGCATTTTCCAAAGTTTCATGGAAATCAACCAAGTTTCAAGAAAGTTATGGACAAATTTGTCAAATATACAAAAATAGTTATGGGAACCAGGCCTTAACCGCCGACCAGTTGGCTCAGTTGGTAGAGCACCAGGCTCCTGCGGGAGGTTGCAGGTTCAAACCCCGGCCAACACTCAGGGTCTTTAAAATTAATTGAGGAGAAAAGTGCAGCCTTTGTAATGACATCTGCAAATGGTTAGACTTAGTAGTCTTCTCGGATAAGGACAATAAATCGTAGGTCCCGTCCCACAACCCCTGTTCATGATTACTTTGTGGGACGTTTAAGAACCCACACACTGTTCACAGGAGTAGGGGACTTAATTCCAGGTGTTGTGGTCTGGCCTACTATCTTTCACACTCATGCTTGGGTTGAGTGGGTGGGTGAGATCTAATATGCTGATGCCGATGGTTACATCCAATGTCACCCCATTGAATTGTAAACCGCCATGAGAATTGGTGACATGTGCGGTATATAAGAATTTCATTCATTTCACTCATTAATCTATTTGAGTCTGCCCACTTAAGAGGGAATGTCTACTAAGACCGAGCGAAATCATAAAAAAGTGGCACATGATGAAAAAATCAAAACTCTGCATATTCCGTCCAGAGATACTCCATACTAGTTTAGAAAACGTGGTGGGATTTTTTTCCTGAAATATATTTTTTAAACTGGAAAAAATAGAAAAAACAGTGACGGCCCCTCGTGGTTTGAAAAACACCCGAAATAAACATGGTTCACAACTTCTCGTAAACTTCGTTCTGTTCAATTCGCATCAAAGAAAACCCAGTTTTCTTCTTGAAAATTTGCTTTTGAAGTGTTTATTAAGTATCTGAGTCCAAAAATACTCCAGTGGATGAATTTTCCTGGTCATGAGGAGCCACAAAAAATCTCAAAAATTCGCTCCCTCCAAATTCTGAATTTGGCGCACTTTTTTAATAGAAAATTTCGCGATCCGGGTAAACACTTAAACCCTTCAAATTTAGAATTATAGATTGAGGAAGTATCGCTCTAAAACCAGGTTTCAAAAATAGCTTCGGGCTTTTTACCAGCGCCGAGCATTAGCGGTCTCAAAATCACGAAAATCGCAATATCAACGTGTAAACAAACTGCACATGACTGCAACCAAACTAAGAGAAACTATCGAAATTTCATGTAGTTTACCTCGGCATTCGGCTTTAAACCACCAGTGAAAGGTCATGTTTCGCTAACTGCAATAAGGCATTGTCTAAATAAGGTATTTGGTTGTGTTTGTATCCTTTCATTATTATATAGCCATCTTGATGTGTGAAGTCAACAAGATAAATTATCATCGCTTATAGAGCGACAATAAACTCAAATGACTTACCATTGGACCACTTCTTTTCGACTTGAAGATCGTTTAAAATGGAGCTGAGTTTGATTTTCTTTGAATTTCGAAACGATTTTTTTTTGTTTCGAGCTGTCGTTTCGAGATCCGTTCGCAGGATTTACTTGAAGCGAAAGCGCTCGTGGATAAAATCGACTGTTGATGGCATAAGTCACGCAATAAAATGTCACGCTTTTTTAATTCACGTGACGTTAGGTTTGACTATTTTGGGGGAAAAACACACGGGAAACGTGTGTCCTGACATGCTGAAAACAAAAAACAAATTAAAAACAATGAAATCTTCACCAAAGTGTCGACAGGACCGATGATTTATAGCCGAATGTTTTTATCATCTATCACCAAAAGGACTGAGCCACAAAGCAAGCCTTGCTAAAGTATGATACTCTGCATTCTAACGAGGTGAAACCTTGGGGAACACTTTTCTTGTTAGAACCACTAAGTATTAACGCCTTGGTTTTCGCCTTCGTGCAAAAGTCACTACGGTCTCATCCCTGACTGTTCTCTTGAGGATGGGACAAAACAATGTTATCAGCCAGAAAAAATCACTCCTCACTGCTGACATGCGCATCCTTGACGAAGAGAATGCAGTTTGTCGATGTATGGCTTTTTCCATCGAATTGTTACAGCTGAGAGGTCAATGCCAAAGGAAATACAAATTTCCTAATGGTAAATGAAAAATAGGGGTGGGGCGGGGGTGGGGTGAGCGCATGCTCATTTTCCCGAACAGCGGCGCGTTATCGTCTTTTGGTTCATCATCCACCAGTGCTTTCTTCGAGGCAACGTGCAAGAAGAAACCTGCTGTTAAGGTTGCTAGCGACTTCAGCACACATCAATCATTGATCTTGAACTGGATCATTTGTAACAGCAATACATTGTAATAAATTAAATAATGTTTTGTTTCACGATGTAGTCACTCAAGTTGTATATCGCGACGTTTCGACTGCTTACTGCTAGTCTTCATCAGGCAATGAGGTCGACCGGATCACACTTCAGTATTTATGTCACGAAGGTCTGATCCTGCAAGTGTCGCATACAGGGTCTGCTTTACTTCCGGTTTGCTGTCAAATAGGACTTCTGAACTACAACCGAGTCCTTCGTAACGCACTTGACTTGAGTATACATACCACATCTAGTCTGTTGCTCTCTTACTGACTATGCTGACCACCGGTAACAGCGTGGTTTGTCCCGCAAGCTTCTCCGCACAGTCGACTGAAGCTCTGTCAAAGGACTTCTCGTCTCGCGCTCTAGGGAGTGCTGGTGTCGGCCACATGACAACCGCACCTCTGCACCGGCCAATTTCCCACTGAGATGGGATAGGTTAGACTTTCTCAAAGTCCGTTTTCGAGGGAGTCCAGGCAGGCGCTCGGCTCCCGACTCCGTCGCCTTGTTGGTCACTCTTTCGGTGCATAAGAAGACGACTTGTGGCAAGTCTATAATGGTCTACACAGAAATGTAGCGGAAGAAAGAATCACACGCGCCCTAAGATAAGCTCAACTTCGGAGTAAACATCACTTATTCGAACACTGCTAGTATTGTCCCGAAACGTGTTTGTCCTGTGAAATTTCACGAGGTATGCATTAAAGGGCCTTAGCCAGCCACGCCTTTGTTTTTGTTTATATGCGAGAGTTTGGCTATTATATTTCTACTCGGAGCATGTCGAAATGAACGAAATCACTGTGAAACTACTAAAGATAATGAAACATACTTTCAGGAACACAAAGCAATAAGATTTAGCTTCACCATGCAATATCAATAATTTTGATGGCATCGAAAATGGCGGAGGCTGACTTAGCCTCCCACGCAGTCGTTTTTAGGGGACTCGTATTACCTCCTCCCCACAAACGTTTGTGGGGAAGAGGTAATACGAGTCCCCTAAAAACGACTGCACGTGAGGCTAAGGCTGACTAGGGTCCTTTAAGTTTGTTGTTGTCTTAACGGTTTTGCACTAGAGTTGCACCAAAGAAAGATTTGAACGGTTTACTAAAACACTTTTTTTCTGTTTGACCACCTTGTCAGATAATTGAAGCATCCGCAAATCTCACAAGCTGATTTCACCCGGTCACAACCGAGTGACAACCGAAATGGCCGTTAGGATAATTGAAATTATCAGAAAATTCTTTAAACGCAGCGTAAATACAAAAATCTACGAGTGTTTTATAATATAGAAATTTTGTATATTTGGTAATTGTTCCAGCAGCATCATTGTGTGTCCATCAGGTGCGTGACGATTTTTCAATCAGAACAACGGCGATGTTTAAAAGAACACAACAGATCATTGTAACTAAAATAAACGCATTAAAAAAAAAGTGCTACAGATCAGAGAAAATTAACGATTAAACAGAAAACTGAACTTTTTAAAAGATCTTGTTAACGAAGAATTGATGCACCCAACCCTTTTTCAGGTACTGTTATCATCTGTGATCACGGAACTCTTTATCTCAGTCTGTATATCTTTTATCTTGTTTATAGCTGTTATTTATGTTGACAAACCGACACATGCGAAAAGAACGAACGTCTTTCTGGCTGAGAAACTAAAAAAGTTCTCGTTAAGTCACAATTTTCTTATATCACCTTATACCGGTATCTGTTCAATTTCCTCTTGTTAAAACATCATTCAAGTAATTATCTTTGTTGAATAAACCATGACGCACACGCCATAACCGTCGTGAAATAAACAACCTGAATCGAACATCACTGTTCACGGAAAAATTCAAAAGCCGCGTTAATGCGTGAACAGTCACGTTTGCATGTTCAAATAACTTTAAAGGAACTAGTTTCAGACGCCCTGATGTTTGGATTTTTTTTTTTTTTTTCGATTTTGGCCACTATGTAAGAAACACCAATCACTCCGAAGGAAGCCGTTGCGTGACCGAAACAAGTACAGTCAAAAACAATCGAAGACGGAAGATTATAAAGTCCAGCGCTTTCTGAGATGACTGTGGAGAACTTTAAAATTAGATATTTCTGTTAATATTTTCTTTGAGCCGACAGGGTTTTGTTACCGTCAAAGTATTTTTGCCCCTTCAATTGGCATTTGCCAAGTGACGTGAATGTGATAGCAGAAGTCATTAGTCACTGAAGGAGATCAATTATCAACCCTTCGAGCTATGATGGCTTTGTATGGTACATTAAGCCAAGAAACCGATACTTAGATTACATCTTATTCAAGGTGAGCTAAATATGAGCTTTCTGTTGTTTGGTCCATCGTAATATTGAGGGAAACAAGAAAAAAATTACAAAAGTCTTCGGTGATTTTGACAGAAACATGTTTATCGCTCACAGCTGTTGACAGATAATGTCGCAATTATCGGGATTTTGAGAGCGTTAGTTCTCAGCGCTGATAGAAAGCCCGAAACTAATTTTTAAACCTGGTTTTAGAACAGCATTTCGTCAATCAAGAATTCTAAATTTCAAGTGATTCGATGTTTTACCGGGTAGGGAAACTCTCTCCTGAAAAAGTGCGCCAAATTGAGAATTTCGACTGAGCCAATTTTAGTAACTTTCGGTACCTTCCCCATGACCTTAAAAACTAAAGCAGAGATCTATTATTGGCCTCAAACGATTCGTAAACACTTCAACTGCACATTTCCAAGCATGAAATGAGGTTTTTTATCAATGCGAATTAAACAGAGTGAAGTTGAAAGAAGGTATGGGACACGTCTATTTTGGGTGCTTTTATAGACACTTGGGCCCGAACAGATTTTATTCAATTTTTCTGGGTTTAAAAAAGAATTCCGAGAAATCAAAACCACCACGTTACTAGAACTACCATAGGGTATCCTTAGTCAATTTGTGAAGGACTTTCATTTTTTATCATGTGCCACCCCTTGCTCGGTGTTAGTAGACATTCCCTCTTAAGGATCTTTGCAAGTACGTTTGTCGCCAGGTCTCCCCCTCCTCTGCACGACAGTGGCCGCTGTGTCTTAAAGGACCAGCACCCCTCACTTTGATACTGTCACTCCTTCCACTTGTATGTCCAGCTTCATGTATCCAAGGTATGGTGCCTGGCAGTCTTCCTTAAATCCTCTCCTTATCCTTGCCTGGTGTTGTGTAGTATAGTCACTGAATGTCTTCAGTTTGTTGGGACCTCTTTTCCTTTCTTTTATATTATTGCCACCTTCTGTGCTAATGCCGTAAATGTTTGTTTGTAATGTTGTTTAGTCTTTTCTGAATCCCTAATCACAGTTCCCAGTTTCTGTTCAGTTTTCAATCTCTTTGCCTGCTCTGCCTCAAGATCCTGTTCAGCGTTTCTTGTGTCTCCTTGAAGTTGTTGGTTTTCTTCAACTAATTTGGTGGTTACAAGCTCGTGGTAAAAAAATATTGAAAAAATTAGGTTTTTAATTTTCATGGAGCTGAAAGGGGAAGCGAGGGACCTCCCTCTTCTCAATTTCTTGTAGCCAAAGTGCAAAAGGGAAATATTTTTTGTGAAGACATTTGTGATCCTGCAGAACATTATAACAATATTCTCTTTTATCCCAGCTAGGATAGTCTCGACATTCTTATCATAAGCTTTCTCGACACAAGGTGTAGAGAACTGTATGTAAATAAAATCAAAATAAATATATTAAAACACAGAACCCTTAAACGATGTTTAAAAAGAAGGATTTCTCCATGCATCAGCCTTCTTCAGACAATCCACAGTAGCTTCGGGAAGGTACTTGTCTAGCTTTGATAAGCCTTTGATCACCCCTCTGGTGAGCCAGATAGCGTCCTTGAAATGGTTAACAGCCTCTGGATCCTAAAGAAAATGACACCTGACCTTTTCAATGGTACGAACAGAGGTCGTTTTCAGTTTAAAAAATGAGAAATACCAAAGAACGAATAGAGGCTTGACTGCAACTTTACAGGTTTTCAATCCTTTTTTCTTTTTTGTGAATTTTTACCTTCAGGAATAACGTCCTCATCACTTTCGCCAAGGAAGAAAGGAATTGCCTGTTTATGTGATTTGGATATGGCATGCTCATATACCTGTCTAATATCAGTGTAGCAGCCTTTGATTTCAGTTTGGCACAAGTGAAGTTATGTTCTTGGGCCAACTTTTGAAAAGGGATACAAATCTCATACTGACATTTGGAGTTTGTCACTGAGCCCGCAGAAAATTGTCAACCTTCTGATATCAGTGCAACAAAAGCTACAGCCTTGGGACCAACAGAAACTGGGAAGAAAGTTGCTACCAAAAAGCTGTGTCCGACAAGGATTGTTAACCGAGCCAATAGCATTGCAAAGGACAATGTTTTGTTTGAATGAAGATTTTGGGAACTGAAGATCAAAATGGCTGTGATGGTCTGCATACCACTTGGATAGGTAAGCAGATCTAAAAGCTTTCACATTTTTCCAGTACCCCAAAACTGTTGATGTGTTGGAATATGTTCCATCCAACTCTTGTCAGGGAAAAGATGCACACTTTAAGTCATCAACTATTAGATCTTCTGTATTAGTTTAATGATTTAGGTAAAAGCGCATTTGGAGAGGTTTATTAGAGAGGGGACCCAGTTGTGTAATTTTATGCATCACTGCTATATTCAAAGTTAGTTATTAGCAAAGTGGGAGAAGCATTTACCTTGCAATCCATGATAAACACCATATGTTCTCCGTTGTAGGGATTTCTTGTTGTAAAGTGACTGTCTGCAGATGATGGATATTTTTTGAGTCCAATTTTTGGACCCAAAATGTTTCTTGAGTCTACCAATTTATTGATCGTGGCCGACGCTACATATTTGTTATGAGTCCAATTTGTCGACCCAAAATGTTTACTGTTTTTGTGATAAGTAGAAGATGACAAATACTATTGACAGGAGATGCCCATTTTGCTGATGGATAACACTGATTGGAATCCGCGTTTCCCAGTCAAAACATTTCGATAATGTTTGACGTGACTTACAGTAAATGGTGTTAATTTCTCCCGAGCCGTCGGGTAAGTGTTTTGTTCGAGATGGAATTTTAATTACGCGGGATGCCCCTAGGGGGCATACCGTGTCTAAAAACGGGTCGATTTCTTTTTTTTTTTTTTCTTCCTCGTAGCTACAAATCGGTACATTAATTTATTCATTAAACTCACTCCTCTCCTACTCGGGGTGTATTGTTCTGATTGTCTTCAACAGAAGCAGCCCAATCAAAATCCATTCTGGTCGCTTACATCGCGAGGGAGGGGACCCACTCATCCCTACCTGTGTGACGTGAACGCATCATTTGATCTATTTATAAAAAACAGATTAAATTTGGCGCCATATTGTTAACATGTTTTGGACTCAAGTGTGCCGTTTTCAAACGAAAATTTCACCATTTTGAAGCGGCAAATCGAAAGAATAACTTCTAAGAAGCATTCGACATTTAAAACGGTGGAAATTGGTAAATTCCTGGCGAAGGAATCGTGCTTTGTTTGATATACTATTAGAAAGGTATTTTCTTGGGTGTGTTGTGAACTCGGGCAAACAGAGACGCACGAGGTCAAAGATTAAATTGAAAAATGTCTTAAAAATTTTCCTTTTCCTCGTATGTTGGGTATAGCTCGTAGTACATTGTTGTCAGACATCAACTCGACCCCAAACGTACATGTACCATGAGGTTACAAACACAACAGAAGATCTGAAAGAAAAAATAGAAGAGAAATAGACAGGATTCTCAACTTTGTAAATTGTCACCAGCAAGACCAAAAATAAGTAAAAAACACACTCAGGGCACAGGAGACCCACACAACCAGTCAACTTCAGTGTCTATGACATAAAATAACTATGAACTAATACAAGCCCCAAAAAGATAGGGGGGAGGGGGAATGGGGGATACTTAATTCACTTTCATACAGGGAGGCTTTTTTTTAAGCGACTTTCTCAATAGAAGAACACACCCAAATGAACTATCATGCAGAGGTGCATTAACATCTTGCCCAACTATTCAAAATCTTAATGAAACCCCTGATTTTACTATATATAGTCTCCCCGCCCCAATGGGCTAATATTATTATTGCCCCTGGATATTTAGCCTCCCTAGCTGTAAGTACTTCGCAACATCACAGTTCACGGAATGGATTGCGGCAGTAGATTGCGGCAATCAGTGGGTTGCGGCAGGTCATAAACTCCTATAGTTAATGGGCTCATGTTTTACAAACAAAACGTTTGTTACAAGAAGTTCTGAAGAAAAATACAAAAGCAAATGTGAACATAATTAACAAATTTGCTTCACAATCAGGGCACCCAACCCCTGGGGGGAGGGGGGGGGAAGTGAGTGGGTAATCCCTTATATTCTCAAGTGTATTAAGGCTTGACCAGGACATGAAAACGAGGCTATTTTGCTTTTCTCGCCTTTTCGCATGCAGCTTTTCGAATAACGAGATGAAACTTTACAAGAATGTAAAAGAGAGTAAAAGAAAATGCGTAGGTTGGTCTCGTTGCCATGGGAACTATCCTTCATCATTTATGTAACGTTATCTGTCATAAAAAGCGTGTTGGCTATTTTTGAAAACGGGGAACATTTAACTTGCTTTGCTGCTATCCAATTTGCTATAAAATTAAAGATATATAAATGAAATAAACAAAATCGCCTTTTAATGATGACTACACCACGTCGGAGTAAGTATTTTTTACCCGAAAGTAAGGCTATACATTCCTACAAGGATTTTGTGCTCGTTTTTGTTTTATTCCATGTGTGTTTGGGCTGTTGGCTCAGCTTAAAAGGCGACATTGCATAGAAAAATACACCTCGTTTTATAATGTGTGTGTTTCTTCGCAAATAGAGAAGCATAAATTCTCCCCAATTCAGAAAATGTTGTCGTATCGAGTGTTCTGACATTGTGCCGCCATTTTGTTTATGTTCACCGGCGGGAGACTGGCACCCAAGAGCAAAAATCCACTCTACCCTACTCTGAGGGAAAACAAACCATTGTTTTCTTGGCTCTAGTTATCCTCAACTGAATGTGCGTGGGCAAGAGTGTGTATTAGACAGACAAAGGAGATGTGCTCGACCTTGAAGAGGTTTCCCGGAAAAGGCACCGCAAAATTTGGTTCCAGAGTGCTAGCAGAAAGATTTAAATTCTATTCTGAACATTTCAAAGACTATTCACAGTTTACTCTCAGTCAATACGATTTTAACCGAGCCTGCAAAGTAATTGATGATAAGATTGCAAATTGGAGAAACAGAGGAGACAAGGGAACCTATTTATCAACGTTCTCAATGTCTAACTGGAATGAAGGCAAGCACATATCCAAGGAAATGAAAAAGGCACATTCATTATCGAATTGCAAACCTTGCTCCCTGTTAAACTCAAACCTACAAGCCACTTTCCCACTCAGCAAAATGTGCATGACAGCAAAGAAGGGTCCACTTAGTGAAATCAAAGGTGATGTCAAAAGGCACACAACTCAGCCTGTAATACTCACAACTCCAAAAGGTACAAAGATAACTAACAAACAACTCAAGATGGTTGGACAAGCAATTTATTCCACCTATGATGAAAACTGCAAAGAACATTTTGGAAAGCCTCTCAGTGAAATTCTAGTCCTTGTTCCTGAAGCAGGTCTGCAAAAAAAACTGTCACCTGTAAAAAAAAGGAAATTGAAACGAAATCAACAGAGGCAAACAAAAACTGAAATTGAAAACAAGATTAATGATAATGATACTCAGCAACACTTGAGCTCAAGACAATCATTCAGGTCTAGACAGTACCATCGATTGGCTCAGTCATTTGAAACAATAGCAGAAGCAACTGAAAGGGTCAGAACAACACCTCCCAAAATACAAGAAAGGGCTCATGTCCCTACAACAAAGAACATCACTGGAGACTTGGATCAGCTACTAACAGATGTTAAATCCTGGCCTGATGGTGCAATAAACTGGTCTGAGAAAGCAAGGATGTACCACATCAGAACAAAAGGCCAAGACTCAACACCAGCTAATGGAGTACAAATGATCAAGTCATATCTAGAGAGGAATGGAGTTGACACAACCTGCTTTGAAGCAACAGCCATTGTCAACCAAACTGACTCCCAAAGCAGAGGTATTGTAAATAACACTCAAGACTAAAATATGCAATGAATGATAATTAAAGGCAAACTTTACCTCAAGTATTGTAACTATGGCAAATTAAACAATTTACTCAGAGTGGGCTGTTAACAGTTCTTCAAATCAATATCATTCAGGAATGAAAATTACCCACATTTCATATGTATTGTGACAAAATTTCTGTAACTAAATATCCTTGAGGAGGAGACTGTCAAGTTCATCAGAATTTTATGACTTTTTAAGGTTTTCATTTTAATTTCACTCTTACAGTGACTTTGGAAACATTTTATACATTAAGGTAGCAGTCTGAAGTGAAACCACAGTCACAAAAAAAGGTGTAAACTTACAGTAATTCACATTACTGAAAAATAGGCCATTGTCACTGAAGTTGAGGCTAGGAATGATATAATTTCTCCTGTATCAAATTTATACTGTAATCCCTTATTAGCTAGCTATTGTTTAAACACAGTTGAGTGATTAGATAAATCTATACAAAATTAATATCATTTCTTTCAATTTTACAATTTGCAGGAGTTAGGGTGCGTCGAGCCATCAAAAAACAGAAGGGAGGTGCAGTTGCAGTTCCAGTGTCAAGGACCAATGCAAAGATCAGAGCAAGCATCAAGGAACAGATTGAAAACGGTTCATACAATGTTGGTATACCAGTAGTGCAAACAGAAATTTCAAAGCTGGCAATCAGTAATGAAGGCGAAGTTGTGCAAAAGAAAATTGATGTCCAGGCCAGAAAAATCCCCTTCCAGGATATCAGGAAAGAGACCTTGACCAGAAACAAAAGTTTACTGAAAATCAAGGATGATAGCTACTACAACCAGTTAACTAAAGAAGAGCTAACTGTAGAGCTTCAAAAAATCCATGAAGAAGTAAGTGATCACATTGACCAAATGAGAAACAAGCTGAAAGAATATCAGCGTCAAAGACATTGGCTTCTTTGGCATGATCACTCCACCATTGCAAATTATGGTCACATGCTCTTTTGCATAAGAGAACTTTACGATCCTGCCATTCATGTGACAAGAAAAGAAATATTGGAGAAGACAGGGAAAGATGTAGATGTACAAGCTACAGTAGAGGAGCCACAGCTGTACATTTTAGGCCAAAGCAGGTCAACAGTTGAGGACCAGATGAGATTTATCCCAACACGCCAAGAAGATCTCAGGGATTTCAAGAATCCTTCAATCACAGAAAGTGGAGTTGAAATATGGGATGTCATGCGGTTCATGAATGGGGATAACCCTGCCACTGAAATGGAAGATGGTACCCAGCATGGGGGGAACTATGGCTGTCCAGGCTGTGATGGAAACATCAATTCCAGCCATGACCTTGCATACAGCCTGCAAAGGAAGTACAAAACACTGGAAAACAAAAGGCAACTGGTTCTTTCTGGTCCTGCTGGAAAAAAGGGAAGCTTACACCCTTTTAAAGATATGAAAGTGGGTGAGCTCAAAGCTGAGCTACAGGAAAGAGGAAGTCCTGCTGAGGGTAAAAAAGATGAGTTGCAAAAGGAACTGTTCAGTATGCTTGGAGGAACAACAAGGCTTCCAGCCCTTCTACACAAAAGTGATCCTTCTGTTGAAGAACTCAACCTAAAGAAGTAAGAAGTGTTGTTCTTCGAGGCACTGCACTGTTCAATGAATCACATTAAGAATATCTTACAGGAGCTGCCACATCACATTACTGACATTGACACACTTATTAAACTAAAAGAAATTCTTTCCATCCAGTAAAGCAAAGATAAACTGAGGGGTGTAGATTACAGAAAGACCCTGATCTATGTAACTATTGCTCTTTACCCAGTCGCTAATTGCCAGATTAGATTGCTCCTTGTTACTCTCTGTGAAATGATTGAAATCTACTATGCACAAGATGAAGAAAGATCACCAAAGATGATTCTACGCCTGCATAACCTCTGCTGGAGAAATGCAATTCAATGCCGGAAAGTGTTGACCCCACCGCAGGCTATGACATACAGGAAACTGTTTGGACTGTACTTCCACAGCTGTGTCAATTGCTTCGAATAGCTTCCCACAGATCCACAAATGCAGAAATGTTTGAAAGACTGTTTGAGAAGTTGTCAGACATAACAATGAAAACTTGGAGCAAAAGGATTGAAGACCTACCAAGAAATGCAATCCTGCACTTACAAGCAGAGAAAAAAAATGCTGGCAGTGACTATATTCTCAAGGAGGAGAGAGAAATCAGTAAAATGGCAAAGTCACTTCCCAAATTAGACAACACAGTCATTCTCAAGACTGACCTAGAGAAGTATGCAGATGACTGGGCTGCTCACCTGAAGCTAATTGCTGACTTTCTAGAGCCAGGAGAGGGAGTATGGTGGAAAGAAATGGAAGACCACATTGAATTCCTTGATGGGCTAGAGGAAGCATGCTTTAGACAAGAGGGACCACAGCTGCACCACTTCCGTTCCACTTCCATCACTAAAGAGCAAGAGGTACTTGATGTCTGCTAGAAAAAATGCTTGGAAGATGAGGTGAACATTCCTGCCACAAAACTGAGAGGTGAGAATGGTCGATGGGAAAGACCCCCAACATGTTGCTTGGTTGACCAAATTGCAGATTCCAATCCTGATGAAGATGAATGTGATGAGTCTCAAATGGAAGTTTGTCTAGAACAAGACCCAGAGGAACTTTCACACTGTGATGATGAACCTGAGGATGATGATTATGAAAATGGAGAATTTAAAGGCCCAAACAACATGGAGATAGATCAAACAGAATCTGAACCACGCGAGGAAGCAGAATCAAATGTTGGTGGTGAACAACTTCATGCAGAGAGTGAAACAGAAATGAATGACGAAACACTACCACAGCAAACACAAGACAACAAAAGAAAGACAGCTGAGCAAGATCAATCTTCAAGTCAAGAACCACTAACAAAACATCAAAAATTAGATACAGTGGTATCCAAGACAGCAAAAGCTTTAGAGCAAGTTCTAGGTACTTGTGAAGAAGTCCAGAAATTTGATAAACTCAAACAGAATGTTGGCAAAAACCCCAAATCCAGATATCACATCGAACGCTTTGAGGCACATCTTGTTAAAGTACAAATTCTAACACTTAAGGCATACAAGAAATTGTTCAATGACATTCAGACCTGGAAAAAAAATTTCAAATCATCAAACCAAAGAGACTCCACAGAGGATGATATAAGGACAAACATTCTGATTGCCACAAAAAGAAAACAAGTGAAGACTGCTTCAGAGCTGCTCAAACTCTGGAAGATCACACTGCATCTTGTTTAACCATAATCATTACTAACAGTCAGCTCAAGATCTCAAATTGACAATTTTTAACAATAAATTGTGTAAACAACAATGTACAGGGGTTGTTAACATTTCATATGAAACAGCACTAAATGCAATACTGTAATTAATGGTTATAGTTTTGGTAAGAATAATATGGTAAGATACCAATCCTTAAATTAATGAAATGTACAAGGGGTAAACTTAATGTGATGTGTAAATAATATTATTTGTTGACTCTTACAGAAAAATACCCCCTTTAACATTATTTGAGAGTGCAACGAAGGAATAATGATAGTTCATACCTGGTATTTCAGCTGATGGACATTATATCCTGAAAAACCACTGATGCTGTAAAGAGTGACATTTAAAGCCTTAGTTTTAATGGACAATAAAAGTAACTTGTTTAAATTGTATTTTCACGGTTTATAACTTATTCCTAATTTCTGTTTTAAAATTACCAGTCATTTTAGGCACATTCATTTATGAATTAAGGGACTATCAACGAAAGAAAAATGAATATAACAAGGCAAATCAATTATCGATGAAAGAGCATGATCAACAATTATCTTCTCTAAACATAGCCTTTCGAAATCCAATATTTACCATATAAAAACCCTCAAGGAGAATCTACGCCTTCATCATAAATAAAAACTCTGCAGAGAACACCTAATAAATGAGCAAATCAGAATGCTTGGTAAAAAATCAGCACCTAAATATGATTCTTCTCTACGCTAAAAAAAAGGCCCTTAGTATAAATATGTATTTGATGAAACTCAAAGCGGTCGCCCGAAGTGCCTTCAACGCTTCACGACCGAACATCAGATCAGGCACGATAATTTACATTCACGAGAAGAACAGAAGAAAACGAAACCTACCTCTCGTTGAAAAGCCAGTAACCCAACATTTCTTCGCAAAAAAGCTGTAAAAAAAATTCGTATCGTCTCGCTGCTATACAAAGTTACACGTAAAACGGGATGCGACTGACAGCGAGGGGGTCGCCATCTTGGATTGCGAGTGTAAATCTGCACGCGTGAACCCGTGAGCGTCGTGGGGGGTATTTTGAGTCGACTGGTCAAGCCTTAAGTCACTTGAGTTGGCTATATAATATGCGCGGGGCAAAAGGGTATGGTTTTTCTGCTGTTTTGGTAATAAATAGGATATCGTTTTTAGCCATTTTGCTACCATTTTGGTAATAAATAAGGTATAGATTTTAGCACTCTAGTCCTTGGTTCAATGTTTTGTTTTAAAACAAGCTACTTCAGGTCATAAATAATGTAGGGAAAATCGCAGATTTTACTCATAAATAAGGTAAGGGTTTAGGGAAGAGGGGAACACACCCATACCCAATTTTTTTGGGAGTACCCCCCTGGGCATCAAGCAGATAGTTCCTGTAAATTATCTGTTCGGAAAGTTCTTAATACCCCTACATTTTTCCAAAGGGAGTTTTCACTGCTAACTTTCGTGAGATAAAAATGTTGTTTCTGGTCCCGAAAAAATGCAATGTAAGACTTTCGGAAAGGAAATAATACCGAAGGTTTTCGAGAAATATACAAAAATGCCCCCACTAATTTCGAAAATAGCATCACCGAACAGATAAAATTATTATAGCGCTGCCTAAAATGAACGATTCTCGTTTTATATAGGATATTACCCCACCCCAAGAGTATCTTGAGTGCTAGTAAAATTCCTTCTTGCGAGTTTCTAGTCTTGCTCCTATGCAATAATGCAGTTTCGATTCTCTTTGAATGTTATCAGTTGAAAGGCGTATCAAGAATTTTGATAATTATCAGGCCTCCAAGCCTACGATACAAACGATTAAAATCAAAACATCGTCACTTTATACGCCAGAAGTATCCACTTTTAGAACTTGCTGTGAGATTACCGGTAATTCGTGCTGTCATCGCTTTAGAACCCCTATGTTTTCGCTTTCCCTCCCTCATATGACCACACTCCCGCACAATTCTGTAGATTAGAGAATCTCCACAGATCGAGCTCGATTTTACAAACCAAGATTACGGAGATTGCGTACCGTTCGTGAATCCCAAGGAAAAATAGGAGTAATGTGAACAGACTACCCTGGCCTTTGTTTCCTAATTTGCACTATGCACTCTTACCTTTCAGTAAAAAAAACGTATATTTACACCCGATGCTCCCTCTTATCAGGGAGCATCCTCCTCGTGCTCTACTGGATCCCTGTAATTGATGCAGAGAAAATTCATTTCAGTAATTTGTATATCTCTTTTCGGTATCTCAGTCATGTCAATTACAAATTGTAAACAACATTTTTTAAAATTACAAAATGACTCACCCTTCTCTATCGCCCACTTCTTGAATGGGAAAGGCGAGTATCTCTTGCTCAGCAAAAAGCGTCTTGAGCAGCACTAATATAAGTGCTGCTGCAAGGAATATCATCTTTGCACAACGTGTTCTCTCGGGATTCTTCTGAAAATGTTTAACATTTGTCAACATCAATATTAAACGCGTTGTAATCCGCAGATATGTCTATCAAGTGCGCATTAAGCTACGGGTAAACTACACTTCACTTTTCTCTGTGTTCTAAATAAACGTTAACAAGAATCATCTGTTCCCGGCCTGCAATAATCTTTACAGATGTACGAAATACCAATTGGCTCATTTTGCTACCACTAAACTTACGTACATTGCTTGTTTTACTACTCCACTCAAGTACCGGCAAGTACCAGACCCCACACTCTGCGTTATGTCTTTCATGCGCGATGTATGCGATCCTATTTCGCGCATGGGTGTGTTGAAGTCAACTTTGATTGGCAAGTGGTCTTTGAACAATGAACTATTGTGACTCGAAGAAATTCTGGATGTGATGAACGCATGGAAGATTGTAATTGTCTTCAAAAAAAAACAAGAAAAGAATTTCTTCTCATCCAGCAAGATCCTAACAATACCGGATAGGTGCGCTGTGCAGTACAAACCAGCTTTGAACTCAAGCAGGTTACGCCTATGATGATTGTTTACAAATTGTTGCACCATTCCTGATGGAGGTAAGCATCGCATATCATTTCAGGACATTTGCTTGTCAAGTTGTTATTCCTCCAAAAAAAATCTGTGCCAGCAGCGTTATTACATTCCGTTTAAATGTGCAATTTTATCTGCGATTCTTTCTGTGCGCTTTATTGCAGTGAATTGTACTGTTTCTGTTGTAATTTCTGCATACATGAATTGATGCATTGCGCAAGGAGATCACTGGGGAAGATCCAGGGAAAACAGCTTAAAAGGTTTGTAAAATTGACTTGTTCGAAGAGCTTTTTGCTGCTTGAAATCTTTCTTTTCTACATGAGAACAGCAAAATCAGGAAAAGTAATTAATAACTGTCCATACAAACAACTCTCTCGTATTTTTGGTGTATGTTGCATTGTAATACGATCATTTCTACATACGTAGGCTCACAATTTGCTGCGCTATTTTCAACGTTTGAGAACGTCGCATGTTTGAGAACGTTTTACAAAGAAACCACTTAACTATCAATCTGTTACAAAAAATGTTTCACTTCATAGGCACTTTAGAGATTGTACATAGCGCTTGAATAGCCGGATTCTGTCACTGACATTATTTACACGCGTATTCTCAGACAAACATAACTTAATGAGATCAGTGCAAATACAAGAAAGAAACTAAACGCTTTCAGTTTTTCAGAAACGTTACTATCTACATATATCGGTTATCGAAAACTAAAAGGAATTAATTGTTCAATATATCTAAAACTACGGTACTTGGATTTGTAAAAAAGGCAACTATGGATCTGTGTCAATTTTTGGAGGGAAAGAAACGATAAAATTTACATTGCTTTGAAGTTATGAGTAATTGCAATAAATAAAGTTTGAAATATGAAAAAATGTACCGTTCTCGGATTCACGGCAACAGAATTATCAATTTTCAAAGTTAACAATTGTATGCGATCAAATCGTGCTCGTTAGTGGTAAACATGCAGCGAATCGAAAACTCTACCGGATGTCCCACGTTTACACTAATTTCATAAGTTGAAATGTTTCGAGCGAAAAGAAATTCTTAATTTCTACCTAAAATCTTAGTTGGCCTTTATTTTCATGCAAAAAACGTAATTTTTCTACAATCCAAACAAAAGATATGATTTTTTTAATGATTAGCTTACATCAGCATATTTTCACTCGAGCGCTAGACTCTCTAGCGGAACTCACATCAAATTAAACTCGCTTGCCTTTTTCTAGTTAACTAAGAAAGTTCCCTTAACACTTTTGGGTAATACATTTTTCTTTATCAAATGCTCCAATGCAGATTATGGTGATTTCAGTATTCAACACGATACACAAGTTCGTAGCTTTTAATCCTCTGCACTTTTTATAAGCACATGTGCGGGATTACTTCAAATGGGACAGGGACGCCCTCAAATTTACTCTAAAATTTTAGATTAGTGGCTTGCCTTTTTCGATGAAAAGAATCGTGTCAATTCAAGTAACTCGGAAAGTTCCCTCACCACTTTTCGCGCAACTGTTTTTCGTCCATCATATACTAGAATGGAGATTGCAGTATTTAAAACGTTCGTTTAAGTGCAGTATTTAAAACGATCGTAAGCTCCTCTGTTCTTTTGATAACCACGCAAAATTTAAGAGATCAGGACTGAAGCGTTCGCGATCGAGTAATGAGCGAGAGAAGTTTAGTTTCTACTTGGTATTTCGAGGGGAAAACACGGAATGCATACAACAAAAATCCTTTCCTCTTTGTGTAAATTTCCCTAAAAAGTATGATGTTGACAGATCTGTAAATACCTATACGCCAAATTTCAGAGATGGAAGCCACCATCCTCTTTTTCAAATAAAGCACACAAGCACACAAGCTGATAAAAAATGCGATGCAATGAATTACACTTTACAATGTTATGAAAATGTTATGAAATTACATAATAATGCATTGAGTTGTCCCTCCACCACAGAAGGGTTTTCATATTGACAACCACTCCTCTAAAAATTCCAGATCATTCTGATTTCTCTTTCCGTTGTTTTGCTTTATACAATTGAAATGTGTTTGGCTTAGGGAGATATTCCCATATACAAATTACAGAGGTGGTCATCGTACCTTTTATTGTGTACGAGCTGTCCAGCTTAGAGTGAATTTGTGACAAGAACTTTTATTAAAATGTCCAATAATTGGTTTCTTTGCAGGGGTATAATTTTTAAGCCAAGCCCACAAGTGAGATTGTGGTACCTTTTAGGTACAAACTTATATGGAAACATAATGTCAGTCCACTTGTTATCTACTGCCAAACCCCACACCCCTTAGAGATGCAAATATTTTTACCCAACAATTTTTAGCTCCTTCAAAACCTTTTTTATTCTAGTAAAATGCTCACTTGATATAAATTTCATCGCTCTTTTAATGAGATTCCGCAACTAATGGTACATACGTACTTTGCATAAGGTTAATTCTCACAGTAGTTTCTGTATTGTTAATCTATTGTCTGGTTATGACATTCAGCCAATGTGCTTAAGACTTCAAAAATTTTAATGCATAATAAATGAGTGCACAGAAGTTATAATTAAATTGTTATGAAGACAATCACCCTCGCTGGTTGTAATGCTATTAGAATATATACACATGTTACCTGACATCATTATGTAAATGCATTGTTAGTTGCATGAGTGAAAGCTCTCATTAATAATTAAAAGAAATTCTAGTGTCAGTTACTTTTGTATATTAAACAGGACTGGAAGCAGAAAGCAGAGTAATACAGAGAGGACTAAGGGGACATTGGATTGCTTGATATGATGGAGTATACGACATGCAGAAAGTCCTTCGCTATGAACAAATACTGTACAAAAAAACGTAAAAGGATGCAAAAAAATGTGTTTGTCAAGATTGCAACAAAACCTTTTACAACGAGTCTAAATTGAAAAGGCCACAAACAAAATTAAGCATATACAAGTGTGAAATGTGCAACAAGGTCTTTGCACAAAGACGCAATCTTGAAAGACTTAAAAAAACCACAAGTGAACTTTGCTGATAAGTTACCCTTTCTGATACTTGTACATGTTTTCGAATGATTTAACGTTATCCATTATTAAACTACATAAAGTTTGGATTTTCTTTGCTCGCTTTATTTCGAAGAGGCTCATAATGAGAAAGAAGCAATGATTCTTCAATTGCAATCCAAGCCAAACTGGTGCTTGCAAGGACTCCCATATTCCAAACTTCACCACTACACATTCCAACTGTCATGTAAACAGTATAACTGAAAAAAAAAAAAAGATGTTTGTACATATACCTAGGCTGTTAGGTGGTGTTATAAAAGTTTTACAGAGGTGAAACCAATCCTTGATTGGTTGCAGTTTTGGTACCTCTTAGGGAATTTAGCCTCGACAGATAAACAGCGGGAGGTGCTAGTGTACGTTTCACTTGCAAGGACTCCCATATTCCAAACTTCACCACTACACATTCTAACTGTCATGTAAACAGTATAACTGAAAAAAAATAAATGTTTATACATATGCCTAGGCTGTTAAGTGGTGTTATAAAAATTTTACAGAGGTGAAACCAATCCTTGATTGGTTGCAGTTTTGGTACCTCTTAGGGAATTTAGCCTCGACAGATAAACAGCGGGAGGTGCCAGTGTACGTTTAAAGGACTGCTATTAAAGAAACTATTCAACTGATTTTTATGCACTAGTCAATTGAAACACCCACCCCCCGGACCCGGGACAGATAGGGGGATAATAGGGGCATATAAGCACTTTTGATCAGAGATCTGTCCCCTGGGGGTGGTAGATAACATATGTTTTGCTTCTTTAAAGTGTCCCCACCTCGGGAAATCAGGGAGATTTGACTGTGCTTGACTCAGGTACTGAAGTTCTTCGCGAAGTGATTCGAATGCACATTGTCATTTTCGGACCATCCATATTGGCTGATTATTGGCGAAATGCTTCACAAAATTTGGTTTAAAGGCAATTCAAAAGAAAGAAGAAAATTTAGTCCAGCTCTATGCAAAACTCTGCATACAAACCCATGGTGCAGCCATGAGTACAAAAATGGCAATCGCCTACGCGGAGATTTTAAAAACGGAAATTTTAAAACCGCTCATTTGGAAACAATATATAGACGACATATTTTCCCTCTGGACTTTAAGGAGAGGAGATAATGCACTTCATTGAGCAAGCAAACAAACACTACCCCACAAATAAATTTACGGCTGAAATTTCAGAAACAGAAACATTTCTGGATACAAACATTTATAAAGGTGAAAGATTCAGAAACAATTCAGTTCTTGATGTGCGCACGCACTTCAAACCTACTGAAACATTTCAATATACGCACTTCTCTTCGTGCCACCCACCAGGGGTTAAAAAAGGCTTCATCAAAGGCGAAGCACTAAGACTTCTCAGAACAAACTCTTCTAGAAACATATTTGAAGGGTAAATTCAAAATCCTAAATCACGCCTACAGGAAAGAGGTTGTCCCGAGAACTTAACCTTAAAACAAATCCTCATGAAAGCCTAGTATTTAATAGAGCGACAATCATGGATATGGCTCAAAGAAATCTACAAAGACTTTCCCCTCATAATTATGTTACACTGAGAGGGCGGTCAGTCAAAGATATACCCGTGAGAGCTAAATTATAAAAAGGCTTAAACACGCGCTAATCCTGCCTGCATTATAGAGTGGTTCCATTTCGAATGCATGGGACTTGTGGATACACCAAGTCGAAAGCGGCTTTACACTGACTGTGCTGTTTAGCATTTTCAAACCTACCACTGTTCAGAAATGCTCTGTTGTAATGTAAAATACACATTCTTGCAAAATTTAATAATCCACAACAAGTTTTGTTAAGATGTATTAAAAGAAAGCTATTGCCTTATTAAATAATATTTTGCTCCTGATTGATCCAGGATGAACGGTTTCTGTTTTGTCTTGTTTTGTTTGGTGTGGGCTTTTTTTTAACCCCTTGCCAATTTGTTCCCAGGGGGAGGCAATTTGATCTCAAGATTTTCCACAGGGGCTGGAGGTTTTGGTATGATTTGATCAGGGCCTTATCAAATCCCCCTACCTGTCCCGGGTCCGAAGGGGTGGGGGTTTCAATTGACTAGTGCATTATGACTAAGTAACTTATTTTTGGATTTGTCTCATTCACACAGGAAATTCACAACTCATCAATACAAGTGTACTACACAAAACAGGATTTTGTTGCCTCCAAGGGGTCTAATAAGGCATGCTAAGAAAAAGGACAATAAATCTAAATTTCCACAGATAAATTTAAGGGAAAATCACCATATGTACTGATTGTAGAGTTACCTTTCATTGCTTGGTGATAACCTCCCAACTTTGGACATATTGTTGCTAAATTTCTCCACTGTAGAAAAGAGCATACTGCACTTATTTGCAACTGGAACTTTAACAAATGTACTACCATCCACCTTTTGCCCATGATCAACCGGTAGGCTTCGAGGGAGCTGCCGCCATCTTGATTTGTACAATCGAGCGCGAACTGGGGAGAGTGTATAAACTACAGAGGGGAGGAGAACGCAGTTATGGGGCGGCGGGAAAACGGACTATACTAACAACCATTCCTACTTTCCTCAGTTGTTTAGACACTATCCCCAGATAACGCTAACTTTTATAAACAAAGATGACGCAGGTTACATAGAAGCTTACCGTACCGGTTTCGAGAATCCAACTGAAAAACAGGGGGAATTTAAAACTAACTAAAGCACTCCAGGTATTATTAATTTTACTAGAAATCACTTTCTTGAAAAACCCGGTAACTTATAAGGCACGAAAAATATATTTTAATATTTTTTTGCCCAAAAGGGGGCAAAATTTGAACGATCCAATCTTCAAAAGTTCAAATGCCCGGTGTTTGCTAGGGGGGAGGAGGGAAACTTTAAACTCTCCCCTCTCCTACTCGGAATGTATTGTTCTGATTGTCTTCAACAACACCAGGCCAATCAAAATCAATTCATGTCGCTTATATCGCGAGGAAAGGGACCCACTCAACCCTACCTATGTGACGTCAATGGATCATTTGATATATTTATTAAAGACGGATTAAGTCACGCCATATTGTTTTAACATATTCTGGACTCAACTATGCCGTTTTCAAAGGGAAATTTCACCATTTTGAAACGGTAAATCGAAAGAATAACTTCTAAGAAGCACCCGACACGTAATTGGTGAGTTCTTAGTGAAGGAATCCTGCTTTGTATTTGTACAGTATTAGGCCACGACGCGAGACAGAAAAGAAGTCATTGAGAAGCTTACCGTATCGTAATGGAATTTGACAAATTTCCGCTGATAGTCTGAGTAGCGTGACACATGGAAGACAACGTAACGCGCTAGTCGTGACTCAAACTATTCCATTAGCAAGAATAGTTTTATCAATCGACGAAAACGGGCGAAAACGGGCATTCCATAATGGTACCTGTAATAATGGTGGAAATAAAGCCTAAGAACAAACACACTGCACTATTTTCAGATTTTATTAGCTCATAACCACAAATTGAGCTCAAACAATTCTTCAGAACTCGACGTAACTTAAAATAAACGATCACTCAAATGCGGAACACCTTCTCGAACTTCATTCAGTTTTTATAGAAACAATTTCAGGCAATTTTATTTCAATTCAGAATTTACAGTCAATTTCAAGAAAATAATCATAGCTTTTCTCTTCGTCGCTTTTAAATACAGAATGGTGTGTACGTTTATTTAAAAATGTTTTTATTTTCCACTCTACAGGTACTGAAGTACAATGCAACAGCAGTTACATATCAAACGATAAAATTCGATTTTAAAACTGAGTAAAGCACTCCAGGTATTATTAGTTTTACTAGGGACCAGTTTCTTGAAAGACCCGGTAACTTATCAGGCAAGATAAATATATTTTAACTTTTTTTTTTGGCAAAGGGGGGCAAAATTTCAACGATTCAATCTTCAAAAGTTCAAATGCCCGGTGTTTGCTCAGGAAGGGGGGAGGGGGGGGGGGGTGTTGAACTTTCGAGTTGATCTGCACATTACACAATTCTTACATGCTTGGCACTTAGCCAATGTTTTCATTGAGTTATAGGATTTAAAATTGACCTCTGTTAAAAACTTTTGTCACAACAACCATTTACTAAGCACGATAAGTTACCGGAAAAGAGCAGTACGGGTTCCATTTATTTTCAATGTATTTTTTTAATTGCATTTGTATTGTAATAAATTATCGAGTACAAATAAAAATATAAAATCTCAACATTAAGAACTTTTTACTGAGCGCAATTTTGGCAAGACAGGAATTGTGTTTGCTTTGTAGCATTTTTCTGTATAACGATTCCTCCTTATCACCATTCTATGATAAAAAAATGGAAAATGAGATTTAGGCATAGCACCTAGAATTTTCTTGAGACGCAAAGCCCAGATAAAAGTCTCTTCCGCAACAGGCGTGTTTAGCTGAGGATACAGTTGTTTCAATTTATTGGGATTCAAGATTTCCTTACATTTCAGATCTATGTGGTTTCTTATATGAAGCAGATCAATCACTTTGTTAACTTCTAGCTAGAGTCTGTAGTAGGATGCTTCCAGAGGCAATTTTTGCCTAGCAATCAACATTTTTCCTACATTGCAGATGTCATCGTAACTCAACGTAAATTCAGACCACTTTGTAGGTGACGTGTCCTTTAAGCGTGAGTATAAGTAATGCACTGCCATCAAAAATCCTTGACTAGGAGATTCTGAACTGTGAAAGAAAGCATTATTTAGTTAACATATGTGCTAGTGACCAAATTGTATTCCCACTCTCGACACAATAAACTAACACCCACTCCCACTAACCTCGGTTTTTTTATACATTTACCTGAGTGGCTTTCGCATTTACAAACCACGATGGCAACATTAAAATCTACCACTAGGGAGAATAAAACGAACAAAAGAGGGGGAATGTAAATATTCTAATTAGCCTGCAAATCATACAATATATACAATTCCTGGTATACAGTTCTCTATAGGTATCGAGTAAAAATTACTGCTGCAACCAATGCTACCGTGCTGGAATCATTCCTTACAAATTTGAAACCAATAGGATATATTCTGCAAACGTGAAAGTATTATCATTTTTCGAAGTAGCTAGGTTGAAAATAGTATTATAATATTCTGAAATTATGTTAATAATATCATTTCTATTTAGAATGAGTTGGCTATAGTAAATATGCAGAAATGGTTGCATATAATATTGTTGCTATTGAAGTTGCTAATTGTACAAATGAAGTGCTGCATGGGAAAAAGCACTAACTTACTCCTGATCATTTGCTAGATTCTCCTTCCAATTTGCATTGTATTCACTTATGCAATAAAAGAAGAATTTACTCTGTCGAAATCAACTTCTTCTTGTATATGGTTACTTGGGTAGATTATAGATAAGCTGCGGATAATGGACATCCGTAAAAGGTGCGTCTTCCACAACTATGATTCACAAATTCTATAAAGTGAATGCGTTCAGGATGGCAGTGGCTGGGTTACTTCGGGGAAAGCTCACTACATCAGTGCGTGCGAAATTGTGGTACTCTCTGAAGAACCTTTCCCATTCCAGTAAGTTGGCCTGTTCCAGTTAAGTATTTTTCAATTGCACTGTCAAAATTTGTTTCATATTGTTCGCGCTATTTGAAAACTAACGACGAATTTCATACAATTCGTGCACATTTTAGGCGTTGTAATGGTGTACGTAAATTATGTACACAGGCATGTATGTTCCAGTTTATAACTAAATTGTTCTGTTGCACTGAGCCGCTACATTACAATTTTTAAACTTGTGAAATTTGCATGCAGATAGTTGGCGCGATCGTCGTGACTCAAACTATTCCATTAGCAAGGATAGTTTTATCAATCGGCAAAGCATACAGTTCGAATAAATGAATCAGCCCAAGCATCACGCGTAATGCCAGTGTAGCAGGCATCTTGTTAATACAATGAAGTCAAATGCGGATGCAGAAAAATTTTAAACTTATAGATTGTTTAATTACTAACAGTTAAACTTCAGCACAATTTTGCAGAGTCATTGAGGCCTTAAATTTATTATCGGTATTCATTGTTTTATGTTGTATGCAAATGTTTCAAAGCTGAACCTATTAAAGAACATAACAATAAAGATAATCAAACTCAAGCATTCCACAGAGATTTCAACTGACACAAAACTCTCTTTTGGCAACTTGCAACTGATGTGTCACTCCCAGTAAGGAAATCCTGGAATCCTGGGATTTGGAATCCGGAATCCGAGGCTGTGTTCATCATTTGGTCCTTTTCCCTTTAAGGGAAATGGGGCCGAGGCTGTGTTACAAAGGTTAATTCCTTTGTCTCTTCGGCGACAAAACCTTATGCATTCAAAGTTTTCCCTATCTCTTACAATTCTAACACAATTTCTGCCATTTTTGGTAGCCGCTTTTAATGCTGTTATTGTATTAATGGCTAAAACAAGATCCCCCTTTGATTGATAAGCCACTCAAAAGCTTCAGTGTCTTCGTCTCCAGGAACGGTGCTCACAGATGATCAGGTTATCACTGGATTCGTCATGCTGAAAATTAATTACCCCTCTTGACAATCTCTAAGAGATTGCCTAATGGCCAATCAAGAAGGCAGAAATGCAGCTGGTAAGACTCAAGTTGTCTACAGAAGATAAAAATAAGGAGGTCCTCCATTAACATCTATTTAGTGTTTTCACTTTTGCATTGGCCTGTATGTTTATAAGCTATCGTTGTGGATGCTGTTAATAGGTGGGTTCATACTAGCTTAGTAAGTAGACCCTAAGTATGCAGGTAGTTCAAGTATACTTCAGAACACATATGTTTACTTACTCTGATAAGCGTTCATATTTCAAATTCTAAGTATATTTCAAGTGACAGAGCTGTCAATCAATTTACGTGCCAACTATGCAGCCATGTGCATGAGTGCGCCAAACATTTTAGCTTCTATCTTACATCATGCAACCTCAAAAGGTGAAAATTGCTTTCCTTGTTTGGTTAATATTTTTTTTACTGTATTGATAGCGGGCTTTGCTACTTCACCAAGCCTATCACTTTCCCTTTGTGGAGGAAGAATTTAGAATAAGACTAAGAAACCAACGTCGGGCTATGTTGATGTTTTTCAGTCAAATGAATCAACAAAACGCACAACGTAGACGAAGAAGAGCTTGGCTTTGGCCACGTTTACAAAACTGGTTCTGTAGTTTGTTGGCAAATCCAGCACTCAATTTTCTTTGGAAAGAACATTTTAGAGTGACACGCCAAACCTTTAAGCACTTACGTGATCTTGTGAGGGTGAACATACAAAAGCAGCACACAAGGTTTAGATCTCCTGTCAGCGTGGAAGAGTGTTGGTCTTGCACTGTGGCGACTGGCAACAGATAGCAGCTCTAGAAGTTGCCGATTGCAATTTTGCCTTGGAAAGTCAAAAGCAGAGTATTTGTAGCGGGAGTCCAGGCAAGCCATTTTCAATTTGAAAGACCGCTTTATAAAATTCCCTCTGACAATTCAGGAAATCTGGAATAAAATGGACGAGTTTGAAGAGTCTTATGGAATACCCCAAATAATGGGAGCAATTGATGAATGTGATATAGAATTAAATGCCCTACCAGACAATCATGAAGATTATTTTAATCGAAAGCAGCGTTACAGTGTGAATCTCCAAGTTCTTAGGCTAAATGGTCTTTTTGAACTGGCAGAAAACAAGCAAATTCTTAGCAGTCCAACATGCAATATAAATGGAACAGAAATGAGGCCCCTTCGAGCAGGTGACAGTGCCTATCCACTAATGAACTGGCAAGTGAAACCCTAACCGGACAGAGGACTCCTGAGGAGAGAAAGTTTAACGTAAAGTTCAGTGCGCTACGATCTGTAGTGGAATGAGCATTTCGCATGTTGAAAGCTTGTTGCAGAATTGCGTCGTAAAACGTTGAAAGAAAGCGATCACCCTAAAAAAGAAAGTGATTGCTACATGCCTTTTGCACAACATTATTTCAAAAGCAGAAAATAAACGATTAGATATGGACAATTATTTTGATGCTAAATCTTTAAAAATGTCTGTGCAGCCAGCAAGTATGGCGTTTGTTTGTTCCATTTGCCTGCTCCGGGCTTCACGGAACATTTCCTCAGAACGTTCAAATCTTGTGTTGTCCTGTTCCATACTCTGTTCGCACATTTCCATATAAGAACTCTGCCAGTCTTGAGTCATACTTTCCGGAACATCTCGCCGCCTTGAGTTATCGGTAAAGGAACAAAATGCGAGATTTGTGATTGTGAATTTTCTTTATACAATGAATTTTCTTTGTAGAAATGCAAGAACTGGGAACAATTTACGAAGACACTTGCATGACTGCATGGTCTAAACAGTCATCATTGTGGTCCAACACACGAAAGTAGCATCAAAACTGACTGAAGTTGGAGTTATTTTCCATTTCTATGTTGTCTACGTTGTTAATTTCCGTGAAAGCCAGGTGTCAAGCAAGCATATTGTTGGAAAATAATTTGCTTGTTGTACAAGTCTTGGGTGTTCTGATATCTCATCAAAAAATGCATTTGATTGACATTCACTTTACTGAAATTGTTTTGAAAGTGCGTAAGTGTGCCAGTAAGGATGGGTTGAAGGCGACTTTGAAGTGCACTTTGGCTCTTTTGAAAACAATACGTTGCCACGGCTACAAAGTAGGCTACTTAAGTTGACCCATTCACATCTGAAGTATGAACCCACCTATTAATTCATTACATCTTTTAAGTGGCTTATAAAACTTTGCCAAACTAAACTACACCTGTTAATATTTCCTTGTTTCGTTTTATTGACTGTCTACATACCACCAACAGTATACAAAAATCTGTTATGACCTGAGGAGGGCTTTTTTGTTTTTGTTTTAGCAGCTTTATTGGACTCATGAAAGTAAATAATAAAGAACAAAACAGAAATATAAGAACCAAAATGAGTGGTCTGAAGAGTATTGCACAAAACGCGACAAAGAGACCAGCGCAAAGTGCAACCCCTTAAATATCATTAGAACACGTAAGTCAATGTCATAACTGGAGTCCAGGTAGAGAGAGTCATCCCCCCCCTGCCGGCTCCACTCTCTATTAAACCCCACGTTTATGAGGCCTGGAATTAAATAAAATCCCCAGGAGTCTAAATAGAGCTTAAACAGTACTTTGGACATAAGGGCCAAGGGAGCTTAGGTTTAACTCGTGCTTCGTTCACATTTTCTTTTTGTCTTTTCCCGCCCAAGTTAGAGGTGGCCATTTCTGATGGTGTGAATAGTGCGTCCATGCACCCACGGACATACTGACCCCTTCTTCTGGACTCCATTTTTTTTTTGCTTCCTTGGATGTCTCTTGCGGCATATTAAAGACTAATAGGGACATGGAGGTAGTGGCTGGGATATGTCTGGATGGTGGAGTTTGAATTTCGTCTGGGCTAATTAAACTTCCCCAGTAGGTAAGCTTGCATTGGTGTGTGTGGGACATTGTTCGGTAGCAAGGACGGTGGATGATGAACTGAAAGAAGAGGCTGATGTAGATGCAACATCAAACATGTTACATAGTCATTCCTCTATTAATGAAAGTCTACTATTGTACTCGCACAGCTGATTCTCTATACTTGATAAAGAAATGGTGATGGTTCTAGAGAGAGAGAAAGGGAAAGAGTAAAAAATAAATAATTATAATCAACACTAATACAGAAAAAAAAACGTTATGAGAGTTTCAGAAAATCCTTGCCCAAATAACAAAACATTTTTAATGTAATGCATAAGTCGACGAAAACCCCGACCCTAACCTTCTTTTAATCCTGCGAGAGACCAAAACATTTACCCATTGTTTTGCTTTCAGCCAAATCTCTGTGGGGCTGGTATGTGGTTGCCAGCCACTTAGATTTTGTACAGTGCTGCAAAATCTACCCATATTTTTGTGACCTTGTCAGCAGTTTCACGCCTCAAAAAATCATGCATTTTCTCTGGAAGGTGATACAGCAGTATTTTTCTGTCATTTCCCATGAGACCTGTCCAGTCGTAAATGGAACTTTCTTTGCCATCAGTGTTCTTTTTCCTCCTTACATCAAAAGACACTCCACAAGATCTTATGCTGTTAATTAGCTTATTTAGGTATACCTGTTTGTTACTGGTGCTTCCAAAGCTTCCCTTGATATCCCACTCAATAACTTCTGTTATTTAATTCGCAGTTAACACATCAGTTATTCGTAGTAAGAGGTGAAGTTCATCAACAATTATGTGATCTAATTCAATGCCCAGAAGTGGTTCGTTACAGCGGCCATAATTATCGGCTGATGTTTGGGACATTTCTTTCATTTCCAATAAAGACCTTGAAAGTGGCTCAGAATTAAAATTAACTAAAATGTTTATCTGTTTTCCATCTATTATCCTTGTGGATTTTACACCATGCACATGCATAGTTAGTTGTTGCTCCATTTGTAATCACCACCAAGAAAAAATTCTGTTTCAATTTCAGTGTCCCTAACATTAATCTTGGCTTCAGTAATCATGCTGCTAATTTCACTGAAAATGCTTCCAAATGATTCTTTTAGAGAGCTATAATCTTTTTGTCTATTAAGGATTGCTCGAGTTATGTTCCCTTTTGCTGTCATAACTTGATCGGCTGTTTGTAAAATGGAAAATGACAATAAGACGAAGCTTGAATTTCGAGTCATGCATGCTCCATCACGATTTATCTTGATTTCAGTTTTTTCAGTTGTGGGGTTTTCTCTCAGGTACTCTTGGACATGTTCCTTGATAAGGTACAGCATTAACTTTTGCCCCAGGTGCCTTTCCTGGTAGGCTGTCAATGTGGCATAGCTTGTTCAAATTGGTTCAACATTGCTGAATTAAATAAGACTTTGGGCGCTTTGTCTCCCCAATGTTTTGAGAGTGGCACTTCTTGCATTGGATTAAGTAGATGAGGTTTTTGGAATGGCAAGATATGTAGTCAGAGCATCATGCCAGACACGGGAATGTTTGACTGTCTGCACTCCCATAATGCATCATTCACATCAGAGTATTTTGCAGGGTGGACCCTCTTTTGTTGACCAGGCTTCATGCTTGTCTCATACTGGGACAGAATCTCCGTCTTGGTACGCAGAATTTTCTGGGCCTTGCCTTTATTATAAAATAAAATTTTGTCATCAAACTAAGTTAGGAAATTGACGTAAAGGGGAAATGTGCTTCCATAAATACGTTGACTTCCTGCGCAACCAGATGTTTAATTCCTTAACTGTAACTGAAGCAAGTTCAAAATAAAGAAACTTCACGCTCATGTACAATTAGCGCACAAGTTTTTGGCAATAATAATGGTGCACAAAATCATTTTTTACAACCTCTCTTTATTAGAACGTGGAGGCTGAAAGATTTAAGAACACAGTAATGCAAAGGTAACGCAATACTCCAAGATAATTACACACTTGCTGACTCGACTAACGTTGTTTGCGGTAAAAATATAAATTCCTCTTTATGAATAAGAAGATCCTTTTACCAAACAAATATGAAAAAGAGGGAGAGCATTCTTTATTTAAGCTTTAAAATGAAATCAACACAGTAAAAAATCAGAAGTGTTGTTACTGCTTGGTGGACTCCGATAATAAAATTAATTACAACTTCGGTTGATTCCTAAGGTTGGTCTCATTAATTTACCAACATTCTGCGTTAAATACAAATACAAGTAAGTAATTAATCGCCTACTAACTTCTTGATGTCAGACGAAGGCATGGCTGGAGAGGATAAGACGCTCAGATATGCCTCCACTAGAAAACTGTTATGTTTGCAGTGAGCATTTCGTCCCAAGCTGTTTCGAGCTGGATCTCTGAGCACAATTAACTGGCGAGAAAGGCAAACGGCAATTGAGAGACGACGGTATACCGTCTGTGTTCAAATACAGCCATGATCACAAGGCGAAGAAACCGCGACTGATCTTGGGGAATTATATGATAACTTACAGTGTTCCCTCTCCTCTTTGTCTTCTCTGAATGATTGTTACAATCGGGAACACAACAGCTCACCATTTCTAGCTAACCATACACAGTTTAAAGCAAGCAAATCAATTGACACCCCAAAACACGCGTTTTAAAATTTGAATACAAGCTATTAATATAGAAGTGTGGTAGCAATATTTGTGAAGGATTTGTGAAAGTCCCGCAAAATCTCTTTGACGATTGTACGTCACAACTTACTGCTGACCAGTTAGTCACAGCTCATAATTTTCCAAGATGGCAGAAATCTATTTCATTTTTTACTCGTCTTTCCGGTGAAATATCCGAGTTGAAATAAGCCGCCAGGTAAAAAACTTGTCGAAAACTGAAGCTTGGATGAAAGGCCAAACAAAGGAAAATTGTTCATTTTTACCCCGGAGTTCCCCTTTAAGGATAAGGTGTTGCTTAAAATTGAATAGCTGTAGTATGCCCCACAAGGATACTACTTCTTCACTGAATAGAAAATAAATCTGCTCTTGTGAAGAAATCTTTTCCCACTAACAGTGGAATGATCGCATCAAAAAGATACCGTTACAGAGAAGGCCCATTTGTTTAGTCTGTTCCAATATAAATTAAAGAAATCATTTCTCACTAAGGAAAAAACGATTGCCACGAAAAGATACAGCCACAGAGAATAAGTCAAGATTGTTTAATGTTCTCCAGTATTAGATGTATCTGCCGGTTTGAAGAAGAAATCTAACTAAACGGCGATAGCGACAATATGACAGCTACAAAGAAGGTTCAAAGAAAGACCTCTTGTTAAAGGGCTTCTACATTGTAAACATTCCTACACGCAATTATCAGCGACAAGATAATGCCTGACATTAGTGGAGAAATCAAGTTTTGTTGCATTGACTGGTCATTTCTGTGACATTTATTTGGAATGAAGAACTAAAAACGGGTAAACTGAGAAGAATATAGTGAGTCTGGCAGAAAAAGATTCCAAATTGTTGTCTATTTGCAGCAGGATATGCGATTATACCACGTCTTTGTTCTCAAAAATTATCAAATAGTATTGACAGATAAACACCTGAACGTCTAAGCCATCGTCAGCCAATTAGGATATTGTTAGTCGCTAACAGAATAACAGGTTTTCTGTTAGTGCGTAACCTCAGATCTAATCACCAATATTTAAGCCATAGGACGGAAAAACATGCTAAATGAAGTGTCTACCCTCCTTTGAATGCTGCAAGTCACGACTCAGTTGCTTGCTTTTAACGGAATATATAATGAAGGGAACGTTACGATTGAAGGGCCGTCAGACAGCCGAATAAATTTGTGGGATAAACTAACTGAAGATATCAGCAGTATCCAAAAACGAACTTTATTCTGACGGTTCATTTGCTCAATTGACATTTAACTGGTTTTCGAATAGAACAAGGAGCGCCAAATGATTTTATTATACAACAGTTGTTTTTCTGAAACACGAGGGGCCGTACAAAATGTTCAAGCCAGTTCCGTTTGGCACCAAAATGCGATCACTTGCCGCAAATCGTGCTCAAATTTAATAATGGCGGGAATTATTTGTAAGTTTACTTTCAAACAATATGCTTCTGCTCCTGGCGTTTTCTAAGACTTTTAATTATATAAATTACGTTGGTCTAATCAATATCATCAAATCCATGGTTAAAATTTAAGTTTACAAGCACAGTAGAGCGTTTAACTTACCCTTGCTGCCGTTTTCCGTGCCCAGAAGCGACGAGTTCTTTCCCCATAAACTACAATGCATCTTCTGCTTTTCACTCAAAAGCAACTTTGAGAGTCGTACAATATTGTTCGCTTTCGGCGGCGCGCTCTTTCTCATGTTGTGATTGTTAATGATAAATGATTATGGGCAGTGTTGGAATGGAAGAAAGTACCTGCCGAAGCCAGGCATTGCATTAAAGTGACAAAACTTTCCCTTTACGGGCTGGGTGAAGTTGTGAATTAGGGGCTGGAGGGGGAGAAGGAGAGGCTTGCACCAGTGACACCGTGACACAAAAATACTGTCTTATCAACGTATAACTCAATTTATTTAGTTTGACGAAACAAATAACAATAATTTTATAGCTCTACGTCAACGAATTGTTTCTCACTTATTTGACAATCAAAAATTCGTGCTACAATTAAAATGAACAATGTTCAAAATGAACAATGTTTGGTAAAAAAGAAACAGAGGGCAAAGGATTCCGTAATCGACAATGTGATAACTCAGATAATTCGATTAGAAAAGAGACCACAAGCAGTGATATGATGCGCGGTGGTTTTTGAGGTCATGGCAAAGTCTTGAATACTTGACTTTTCGTTTTTATACAGTTGTTTATAAGAGAGAGTTAATGATGAGAGTTAAAATATTACATTTAGAGGTACTTCAGAGAAAAAGCTTTAAACTTAGTTTTCAGCAACTCGAAGTTTTTTACAGAGAATTTCAACCCCCCGTCGTCAGCTCCCGCAACCTCAATGTTCCGGCAGAAGATGAATTTTGATTGAACATCATTTTTATCTTGTGGCCGCGGCCAGATGAAAAAGCCCTGGTGTTCTATCAAGAAGTTGATACGAGCCTTGTTGGCTAACATCTTCTTGACTCTCCCAATGTAAAAGGCTTGTTCATATGCCATGGCAACCCACTCTTTCACTGCCAGTTTCCTTAGGTCATAATCCTACGAAAAGAAAAAGCAAACATGTCTTTTATGCATCTTTCGTGTGTGTTTCTCTTCTGATTTTCTTGTTTCAGTACATTCTTTTTGCTCTTTTCAGTACTACTGCGGACTTTTAGCAAGGTCAGGTTACCTACCCATTCGTCTTGAAAGGCTTGTGTCACATGTTCCTGTGATGGTGATGCCTGTGCTGCTTGTGTAACACGTTTTTGTGGTGCTGAAATTGAAATAGACATGACGTTAACAATCAATTAATCAATCACTTTTTTCTCACTGTGGCATGATATACCTTTTCCTGTTAAAGAGGATCTTGGCTTTGCGTGGCTGGCGAGAAATGAAAATCGCCAAAAGGGTTAAGATGAGGAGATTAATAAATACTACTCGTTGCTGGATTAATTAAAATGAGATGCTGTTCTGGATGGTTGGGACATACCTCTTTCCTATATACACTATTCAAGGTCATTTACGTCTCATTCTTGTCATTGTTTTGCACTCCATATTTTTAAATTTCTGAAAGTCAATGCACAGTTTCTATATGGTGATACCATTCAAGTTCATAACCATTTAAGGTCTAGATTGTTCTTTGATATAATTAGTCGTAAAAACCAATTTGTAAAGTTATATTGCAAACCATCCCAAATCCCAAAACCCCTTACAGCTACAGGGGCAAATAAATGTCTTATAAAGTAAACAAACACGCCTTTACTGTAGAACTTTTCTGTACTTTCGACCGTTTATTTTTCTCTTCGCTCTACAAAACAAAGCTGGGAAACCCATCACCACAGTGGATCACATTCATTGCACCGCAAAGGAGTACTGTTTCAGATTGGCGCAAAATCAGGCATATTACCTTGTTTTTTTAACCCTTCCCTGTCATCCTTGTCCTTTCCGCCACTGTTGTCGATGTCACACTGCTGCCGCCTCTTCTTTCCACACTCAGAGACTTAAAATAGTGGGGAAAAAACAATAACCACAACAGTTAAGATTTTCAGGCCATTTATGATAAATAAACAAATAAAAATTGTTATTGAGGGCTTTAACTTTCCATGGAATTATTCACCCCTTGCTGTCCAAGATTGTAGAGAATATTACATTATCAGTAAATGAAAATTTTATGCTTTCGTTTAAAAATGGAAGTTAAATGCTTGAATGATTAAATTTGCAAAATATATAATTTTTTTCACAGCATCATAGTAACTTAATGGTGGGTTTAAGATGGCCTACTTCATTGATTTCAACCTCACTCATTGCTCTTCCTCATTCAGCAAAAAATTGTGGAATAGGAAGAAATCTTGTGCAATACCTCTAAAGTAGACGACAGCTCATCAGATTCACTTGAATCCTCTGCTCGAGAGGTCTGCTTTTCCTCTGTGATGGATTTAGCCTGAACAACGAAGGCATTGAATTCTGGATGAGTTTTATTATACACTGTATCGACGTTCATAAATGTTATTTGTCAAACAGTTGGTCTGATTATAGGCAACCTTTGAAAGAGAAAAACGGCCACACTCGAACTTAATACTCAGAGGTGAATTACTTTTCGTGATCACATACTCATGTAAGCTCTCGAAAATATTCTGGGTCATTTATTCATTGCCTCTCCTTATAGTTGTTAACTGGTCATCACAGAACAACTTCTTTTACCTTAGCGAACTCTGACAGAGGGACATCGTCTTCTGATTCAGCAGCACTGGATTCGTCTGAAGCTGATGAAGCCTGTGGAAAAAAAAGGAAAAAGATATACAACTTGTGGATTAATTAAAAATTTAGTACTAAGAATTCAACCGATAATGTGAGAGGCGTAACCATTTCATATGAACAAACTGCCAGCAATTTATGAAAGTGAAAGTTTAACTTCTTTCCTACTAAACATTTAAACGTTATACATGATGCGAATTGCTTAAGGACGTATCATGGTAAGCTTTGAAACTCTCCTCTAGAAAACTCTCGCTTAATGCGTTATTTTCAGCTTGAAGGTCATCGACGTCCGCTCTAAACTGTCTGAATTCCTGAGGTCAGAAAAGACAGAGTGAAACGAATAAAGAAGATTATTATAATTTAGTTTCAACAATATTATTACTAAAAACTGTAAACAATCTACATTTCAATAATGGTAGTGGTAGTGAGGTATTAAGTATCCTTTCTTTCATCATACGCTTATGAAAATAGTTTGCCACAAGAAAGGTTCCGACAGTAAGATGACCAAACAAAGTTTATTGAAGCGAAGCGGTAGAGACTTTAACAATGCTTGGAAGTGAAGTGATGTGTAGCAAAGTGATAAGAAAGTCTTTTCCAAAAACAAGAAGTAGATAATGAGATAAAAACTATAAGTAGACTTACAAGTATAAGTAGCTAAACTTACAAACTCAAGAAACAAACGAAAAACTTCATTTATCCCATACAAAAGGCAGTAAAAACGGTAGCATGCACAAAGTTATGACTTACTTCCGTGTCTACATTGGGGATTTACACTGTTTAACTTGAGCGTTAGTCTGAACTGATTTGATCTTTACACGATGACACGTTGACTGAAACTTGGCATTTTCCTTTAACATGTTTGAGGAACGATCTGGAGAACTTTTTCTGTCTCTTGTAGAATCCTTCCATTCTCTTTTAGAAACTTTGTCAAAGCCTGAATGGTTGCGGCAGCGGTCTCCTAGTAATTCAAGAGCAGTTTTAAAACAGTGTTAGACTTTTTGTCTTAAGTAAGTGCATCTTAAAAGTTGTTTAGGGTAGGGGAATGGATTTGTGAACTCTACCTCTTGTTGAGCCTGTTGTCGCAATAGTTTAACTGCTTGCATGAGTTGGACAATCATGGGATGTATCTGGGCCTCATCTATGTCCAGTCTTGATGTGGCAATTAAATACATCATATACTCCTGGGTAGCAGTGGCTTGTTCCAAATACTCCTTGGCTTGCTTCTCATGTTTATGAGCTTCTCTCAAAGTTTGCAAGTGAGTGTCAATATTTGCATCATTAGGATCTGCCTCAGTTTTAGCAAGCTTGGCAATTAATCTTTCATCCATTTCACTACATTCATTTTCGAAAAGGTCATAGAACTTGAGAAACAAGCCAAGGCTTATGTGAAGTCATGTGGAGAACCCAAGAACACCACACTTTCACAATTTCACAGTAGAATTTATTTGGAGATTCGAATAAAGATCACACTACCCAAAGTCACAAAAATCGGTCAACTAACTGAGCAGGAATGTACACAACATCTTATCTCTCCCACAGAGCTTGCACAAACAATTATTCATTGGCTAAAATCTAAATCTACGTAATTCGATACACGGTGTTGAAAAGTAATCAGACAGTTCGTAACACAATCACTTAGTTTCCGACACACACTCCCCCATGTGATTCCTACAAAGGATCACATGCCTAAGGAAACTGATTAATAATACTAGAATGATAATGCTAACAATCTCGAACAACAACGAAATAACAAAAGGAAAAACTAGCCACACAGTTCAAGTTCAACTCTAAAGTCACGTTCAGTGTTCAATCGCTCATAGGTTGTTGTTAGAGTTCCACTTGTGCCTCGTCCTGAATGCGCAATCGAGCAGCAACTGCAGCGTCACGCCTGGGCCTTTAGGAGGGGGCCTCAGGATTTAACTTCGCTGGTTCTGCGGCCCGTCTTTCTCTGTCACAGGATAATTCAAGAGGGTAGAAGTGCTGGATTGGTCTCTCCAAGAAAGCTTTTCCGGCACGTAACCTTGCACTGCAAACAAGACCGTCACAACCGTTGAACAGCTTAACTACCACTCCCGCCGTCCACTTTCCTCGATTTCGTTCCTCTTACCGAATGAGAACAACATCTCCTTCGTTCAAGGATGTTGGCTTGCCTTCCCTGTTACAGCGATGACGCTCCCTAAGAGCAGCCAGGTACTCACGGGTCCAGCGTTTCAATAACGCATCTTTACAGGACCTCAGGTACTTAGCTCGCTTCCGCAGGTCCGCGTTTTCCTCTCGCCAATGCTGTTGCTCAGGTAGCCGGTTGGTTCGCTGGAACAGGAAAGATGCTGGAGTGAGCATCAAGAACTGGACGTCATCTTCGACGTAAGAAAGGGAACTGCGGTTAAGTTGTGTTTTGACTTCGAGGACCACCTCACACAGCTTTGGCCAAGTCAACATTCCTCCTACAATCGTCTTATAGAAAGACTGTTTGAAGAGACCAATCAGTCGCTCAAATTGGCCTCCCCACCAAGGCGCCCGACTCAGGTTGAATTTCCAGTGGATCTCTTCATCAGCGAGATAGCATTGGATCCGTTCGTTGCTCTGATCTGCTTCAGCCACCATGCTGCACCGATGAAAGTTCGTCCGTTGTCCGAGTAAATCTGTGAAGGTCGTCCTCTCCGGGCGATAAGGCACTTTAGGCTACACAGGAACGTCACTTTCTCCAGATTAGGTAGAACTTCCAGATGCAGGGCTCTGGTCAAGCTGCAGGCAAACAGAACCAAATACGCTTTGTCCTCAATACGTGCTGATATGCGGTATTTGATCAGGCCAATGAAGTCCACACCGGTGACTTTAAAAGCTGTCGACCCCTCAGTTCTTTCACGGGCAATAAACTAGGAGGTGGAGCAGCATATGCTTGTGCCTGGAAACGTTTGCACCCCCAACAGCCCTTGATGATTTTCTTCACGACTTGGCGAAGGCGTGGAACCCAATGACGCTCACGGACATCAGCCATAGTGCAAGTTACGTCTCCATGTAGAGTGCGGAGGTGTGCTCGCTGGACTAACTTCTCGGTAAACCGACAGTTGTCCGGTAGGTAGATAGGATAGTGTCCTTGGATACGTCCTCGACACTCCAGGATGCCCTCCCCATTGCACTGAATATTCAGCTGCAGTTTATCACCGTCAAACTTGGGTGAGTTCATGGCTCTAGACTGCACTCAACGAATCCACCAGCTGGTACGAGACTCTTGCTCTGCTGCAGAATTAGGCCCGACAAACTTTGGAGTACCACTGTGGCAATTTCGCACAAACCTCACAATCCATGCAGAAACGCGAAGGGTTCTGCGAAGGTCACGCCATTCTAGTAGCTGACACCGGGTTAAGTGGCCATGCGTCCCGATCCTGCAGCTATTCCGGTCCGTTCCACCACAGTCCTGATCCAATTACATCTTCCCCATGACTCTCGATGTCCGCTGGATTTTGGTCGGTCGGCATGTGTCTCCACTCATCAACCTCATGCTCTCTGATTTTCCGGTTACGGTTCGTGACGAACTGGCGATATTCTCCGTCTCCTTGAACCCAGTAGAGCGCAACGATACTGTCGAGCTAGCAATGAACCGATGTCACAGGAAACCCAGTTAAAGCGCAATGTACATTGTTGACCAGGTTTACAGTCATGTGTCCTGCTACCAGCTCCAGCCTTGGAATCGTCAGTCTTTGCTTAGCCAGACGCGCCTTCGCTGTCACCAGACCTTGTGTCGTTCCAGAAGTCTGTTGTACTACTGCATAACCAGCGGCGGCCACACCACCCCCACTAGGGTCTCCGAATCCGTGAAGCTCCACAGCTTCAATGGTCTCTCGTTGTGGTGCGAGGGTTCTTCTGGTCGATGCGTTTGAGGGTAGAGTGCCTTCCCATTTCCTTCACTTCGCTGCAGGGTCATTGGGCAGAGAGGCATCCCACGCTTGCTTCAGCTCGCAGGCATCCCGATAGAGAAACTTTTCTTGCAGAGTCATGGGAGAAACTAGACCCAGAGGGTCGTAGATTCGAGTTAGCTTCCCCAAAATTCCTCTTTTTGTCGATTCTGCGTTCGCTATAGGAAATGTCACGCTCAGGGTGTCTTCAACCTTATCCCAGCCCAGTCCAAGTAGTTCGCTCCCCTCCCCTGAGGCAGAGCCCAGCTGAAGCTTGGCATATGTGTCCTTGATGTCAGTAGACTGCTCTTGAGGTTCGAGATCTAACTCAGGTGCATTAGAGTGGTTCTCGTGAAGCTGTAGATCGCGCCCGTTGTCAGCAGGTAGTTCTTCAGCATCGAACTCCAGTTCGGGTGTGTTAGAGTGCCTTTTGTAAAGCTAAAAGCCGCCATCTGAGAAGATTGATTTTGCGTCGCTCTTTAGCTCCTTGGCTTTAGGCAGAGTAGGTCCCCCAGAAATTAGGTGGTCTACATATAGACTTCGTAGAATCTCAGCTACTATGTCAGGAAGGGGATCATTCCAGCTCTCCAGGTGTTGCTCGACCACTCCCCCTAGCAGGAAAGGAGAGGGCGCTAAGCCAAACAGCGCCCTGGTAAACCTCAGTATTTGGACCTCACCTGAGTCTAAGTCCTTAAGCCAGAAGAAACGAAGTGCATCTCGTTTTTCCTCTCTAATCCTCACTTGTAGAAAAGCCTTTCGCATGTCACCAGTTAGAGCCACTGAGTGGAAACGGCCGCAAACTAAGACGTCCCAGAGTTTGTTCTGGAGGGCTGGTCCGGGTTCCAGGCAGTAGTTTAGAGAAGGTGACCTCTTTTCACCACGCGCAGAAGAGTCATATACCACACGGAGCTTAGTGGTCTCGGCGCTTTCCTTGATGACTGCAGGATGAGGCATGTAATACTCTCTCCCCGCTGGTTGGGAAGGAGCTAGCTCAACCACGCCCTCCTTCAGTTGATCTTTGATAATTTGGTCATACTCTTAAAGCTTTTCCACATGACGTAGTTTTGTGACTTGGGTGCGTAGACGTCGCAGACTGCCCTCCCGGTTGTAGTGTAGAGGGGGGTGATCTCCTTTCCATGGCAACCCAGTCTCATACCATCCTTCTTCCGGGTTGCATGACAGCTGCTCTCAGAACTCTTTTACACTTCTTTTTGATCGCTAGCGAGTGTGTCTGCCAAACCAAGGACATCCAGGGAGCAAAGCTTTTCATAGTCTTGGATTGCATCAACAACAAGAAATCCAGCGGACACGTCTGTTTCAACCCCAGGAGCCATAACGGACCATCCAAAATTAGTGAGCTCTGCTACCGGCTCCTGGCGATGCCCAACACGCAGAGACATGCTTGTACGGATCTGGGCGGACTCGTTTGCTCCCAAGATTATGTGTACAGGTAGATGTTCTTCCGCAGATTGGTCGTCTAACCAGACTCCATGTAAGTGCCAGTGCCCCTCGATGCCTTCGGCACACCGTGGATTATCCATCAACAGCAGCTCTTTGTTTGTTGATTTGCGTGACGCGCATTCAACTCAAAATCACGCTTGACTGACCAGAAGCGGAGGTCATATTCCAGAAGCTTTGTTGTTGTCACAACCAACAACGTGGCTACACGTCACGTTCCACTCTTGACCGCACGTGCGTGTGTGAGCTCTATTGACGTGGACGACACGTAGGAGTGACTTGCCCTGCTGTCGAGAAGCGCTCTGAATTTCTGACCACCAACCTCAAAAATAACCACCGGATGCACAACAGACGATCCAACAATGTTCGTTGTCAGACTTGGCTCGGATGACTCAACACACAACGATGTGTGGTGCCTTTTACGGCAGACACGGCATGACACTTTGCTAGGAGAGCTTATAGCTTTGTGTAGTCCCGCCGCACAGTTAAAACAAAGTTTGTTATTGGCAAGAAACGCTTTGCGCTTATCAGGCGTTGCCACTTTATCGCATTCAGATGAGCGATGACGTTCGTCATCACAATAGACACAGATGCTAACATACTGATCTTGCGAGTGAAAGACACGCTCGCTTGTGGCAGATGAGCGTTTCGATGATCCGGATTTGCCGCTGGATTCAGCAATGGGATTCGTGGTTGTCCACTTGCGTAGAGCCTCCAGTAATTTCGCGAAGGTCCACGATCTCCAATCGCCAATCACATGAGTGGCGAGTTCACTGCAGAGAGGATCCAATTTCTTAATGATCACATAGTACGCAACTCCTTGTACTGATTCTGATTTTGCTGAAAATTGACTTTTGAATCGCACCCAATTAATTGCAGTCCCATTGAATGGCGTTATTGTCAGCTTGGGAAGCTTTACTGCCGCAGTCTTAGCGGATATCTTGTTTTGCTTGATGACCGCTTCTAGTTTCTGATCTAGCAGCTGTTTCTCTAGCACCATTTCGCCGAGTTGTTTCTTTAGCGACATGATAAGAATATCTCGTTAAACGGTGAGTCCCGTCGGAGGTGCCAGTAGTGTGGAGAACCCAAGAACACCACACTTTCACAATTTCACAGTAGAATTATTCGGAGATTCAAATAAAGATCACACTTCCCAAAGTCACAAAAATTGGTCAACTAACTGAGCAGGAATGTACACAACATCTTATCTCTTTGACAGGGCTTGCACAAACAATTATTCATTGGCTAAAATCTAAATCTACGTAATTCAATACACGGTGTTGAAAAGTAATCAGACAGTTCGTAACACAATCACGTAGTTTCCGACCCCGGGAAAACAAATCTGTAAAAGATCAAAACAAATTTAATGACCAGTCTTAATTGAGTAGACAAATTGTAGAGATTTACGCTAGAAAGGAAATGCTTACTTGATTAATTGGGATGTTGAAGAGTGGAGCATGGATGACATTGTTGTATTCTTTGGCCTTTTTCAAGTCCCCTCCAGCAGCTTCAAACTCTGCTAGTTTGCTGCGCAGATGCTCCAAGGACCTAATCCCTTCTGGTCCTTTGGTAAATGCATCTTAACTGCAATCACAGTACACCAAAGGCAGTGATGCCGACCTATAAGTAATCGCACAATTGAGAAGGAAGTTAAGTAGCGCATTGTTGCACCTAAGAGTGCTTATTAGAGAGGTCATTTGGCTGAATTTTTGAAGGCTCACCACTTGCTCCTGAGATGCCCATGACTTTACAGAGGAACTTGTAGTCGCCAAGTATTTGAACAACTAAGAAATTGAATGTAGAATTCTTACTGCCACTTGTTTTGCCACAAGATCATCAAGCTGTTGTTTGTAGGGCGAGGTTACTGTCAACATGTTGTTTCTATTATCTTTGGCCTCAAACAAAGAGAAAACAACGGTGTTTTTTTCGCTGGAGTTTGGCCTTTCAACATTAGCAAGCTGAAAGGTAAACTTCATGGATCCCTGGCCATGGTCTCCGCCAATCTTTACATACAGTTCATCCTGTGGGATATTTATTTCATGCCAGGTTCATTTCCCTACCCTATTAAAGAAAAGAAACAAGAATTAGACTAATTTGGGAGTAATCCATAAAGTAACCTTAAATAGTATAACAGCAAAAGAAAACTAATGGTAGTTACTCTGAATTGCTGTCAATGAAGCTGATTATTTTTTCCTTGAGATCACCATCATAGGCAGAGGGGGTTTGCGTCATTGTGGTGACCAACTTGTTTTCTCGTCTCTCTGTGTGCTCCAGTGGAAGCAGCTCAGATTCCAAGTTGTCACCAATTTGTTCTTTTTATTGTTTCCTTTGTTTGTTTGTTTTTTTCACTGTCAATTTTAACCCACCTCTTGAACCAACTAGTGAGAAAAGGGGAAATAATTTTGAAATTAAGAAAAAACTGAAGGGATTTTTTAAATTATTTGCTGCCTTGTATAAAGAGTTACCTTCTTAGTTTGTTCAGTCGTAACCATGGCAGACCAATATCTGTCTTCATTGTAAGGGCCTCTCCTTCAGGAACGTTAAAGGCCAAGTCCTTTCCAAGTACCTCATTCAGCAGCTGGCGACACTCTTGCTTCTGGGCCTTCAGCTGCTGAATGCGGTGGATGGTGGACTTACAGCTGTGCCCAGACTTACCCGCTTACAACTGTGCCCAGGGTCTGCAAGGTCTTGGTCCGGTTTCTAATTTGTTGTGGGGTCACCACATCACTGGGCTTTTAAGGGTTGTGGCACTGCAACTGTAAGTCTAATGGGCTTGAAAAAATTATGGATATAACATGGATCATAACTTTGCATGAAAAAGATGTTTGAATTAATTACCAGAACAAACTTTTTCAACATTGTTAATTAAAAAGTACCTTTCCGCGTGTTTTAAATAAAGCTGTTTTGCCATCAGTCTTGAGCTTGGACTTCACAATCAAAGTCCCCATCTTTTCCGCCTCTTCCCTTGGCGAAGGTCCTCCATAGCTTCCTCCAAGGTGACTGCCATGGGTGGATCTCTTGCAGGTCCAGGAATAGGGTTGAGGAGTTTGGCTTCCACAACAGGGTTTTGTCTAGGTTGGTCAGGCTTGTCGACTGATTTTGCGCAGAAGTGGTTATTTTGGCCTTCATAGGAGAACTCGCCACCACAATCAGTACTTTAGGACCTTTGGGCGGCCCCTTCCTACCCCACCTTTCATTTTCTCCTTCGCAAAACTAAATGTCACACAGTTTTCATCAGTGTGAATGTGCCAAAACACTGGCCCTTCTACATGGGTCGGGGAGAGGTAGCAAAGATTACAGAAATGAGTTGGGTGTATTTCGGGGTCGTCATTTGAAACATTAAGTCTGAACTTCTTTTTCAAAAATTCTTTGTTTTCATCACAAGGATGGCTTCTTTCATGTGTATCACTGAACTTTTTCAAAAATTGGGCACATATGCGGCAAAGTTTTCTCAACATCTCGTGTTGCTCTTGCCCTAGGGTAAAGGTGGCCATATTGAAGTCAATGACAGTTGCAACTAAGCAATGTTAAAATTGGTTGTTATTTGCGTGTACGAATTGTAAACAATGCAATTGTTATAGTTACCTTGCTTTGTGTCCTGAGAAGAGCAGACTTTCCATCAGCTGACCATTTCATCTTTGATTTAATCAGCACGGTCCCCAGTTTTTCAACCTCTGGGGACACTTTTCCCTTCCTTAACTGCTCAAAAGCATCCTGTAGTGTTGGAGCTGCATTCTGAGCAGGGGGAACTGCAGTGGAAGCTGCAGGCTGAAGTGGGGGAGCTGCAGCAGGTGCAAGTACAGGTCATGCAATGACAGGGGGTGTAGAGAGGCAAATGTGGTGACCCGAATCGTCATAATTTACTTGACAATTGCACTTATTGCATTCGACTTTCAACTCTCCTATTGAACGTAGGAGTAGTCTTGTTGCTGGTTTAATTTGAAGATCATTAAGATCTGTTTTGCACACTGGGCATGCAGCCAATTGGCTTGCCTCGAGAGCTCTGGAGAAGCAAGCAGTGCAAAAGTAGTGTTCACATGATGTTTCTCAGGGCATGTCTAGCATGTCCTTACAAATACGGCAGTAAAGATCAGCCTGAACAGTTTCTTTAAAATGAAAATTAGCCTCAAAATCTGCTGCCCTGTAAGTGCCTACGGATTTACTGATCTCCAATAATTTTGTTTTCAGACCTTCCAGATTTGACAGGGTCTTCTCGGCTGTTTGTCCCGATTTCTCGTTCTCAGATTTACGACCCCTTTCTGCTTTCCGAGGTCTTCCACCCTTGCTTATTTTTTCGACAATGGAGATGCAGGTTTTACAATTCTCGTCGGTGTGAATCTCCCAGTAAACTGGAACACGAGCGTTCACTGAAGACAAGCAAGCGTTACAAAATCGTGGAGGATGGATTGATATGTCATCCTTTTGCACATTCAACTGGTATTTTTGTGCTAGAAACTCTGCACTTTCAATACAGCTGTATCTTGATTCGTATCTCTCTTTTTGTTTTTTTAATCTTCCTCCACAGATACGACAGGGACGACCAGTCAGATCTTCTATAACATCTGTCATTGAATGTATGGCGGACTACAAATAACTTGCGTATTAATTTTGGCCTGCACTCGATCAGACAAAGTTCTAGTAAAACAGCGATTGTACTTTTGAGAGCACATATGCTGGAGGAGTACAGATATACGGGTAGTTACGTTTTAAAACTTCAACTTCACGCTGAAACTGAGATCAAAGTTCCTTTATTTCAACACACACCTTTCCGCCATTGCAAAAGCATTTGGACTTGTGCGGTTTTTCAAAACCGTGATATGACACGCAACATCCAAATTATATCTCTTTATTATTATGATTTATACATAAACTATTCAAGATATGCTTATTGCGCATACATTTTTTTCAACACCCTCTACCACGTATCACGTTTTACAAATGCATTTTAATATCCTTCTTACACAGCTCTTTGCGAGTTGGGTATTAACCGGGATATTAACTGTGACATATGACCCGTAGTTAATAAAGTGCGGTTACCAACTAAATTTCCGCTCAAAAGCTATTTGAAAGCGACGTGTACTACTGTCAATCAATCAATCAATCTTTATTCCTCCTAAGATAAAAAGACATATCTTAAGTTACATTTATTGTTAGAAGTAAACATACAGTATATAGATAATAGAAAGATTAAAAATTGTATCTAAAAATAACCCTATTTACGAAAGCATTTTTAAATCTGTCAGTCTTAATCTCCGGGCGATGTGCTGTTTTGTTTCTAAGTTGATACTTAGTTTCTTTCTTGTTCGGGATAATGTGACTAAGCGGGCAATTGGGATCCACTGAGCAAACCTTGAAAAGTTTCTTATCTGCCTTTACTAAAAGCTCTCGAATATCCATTCTTTTAGATATATATTTCCTTTTGAAGCATCTATCCAGGACGTTTTGTATGACTGTAAGATCTTAGTCTACAGCGCCATAAACAGACCATAAGTGAAATTCGGTTAAACTAAGGCGCTAAATAGGCGGTCTACTTCAACTTGACTAAAACCTTCCTTCCTTCCGTAATGATCTAATACAAATAGACACTTATTTGCCATAATCAGCTTAGCACGTACATGTTCGCTATATTTACAATTCTCCTGAAATGTAACACCTAAAATGGGGAGCTCCGTGCATTCAGTAATGTCAGTGTCTTGTATTCTTCAAATTGCCGAAGTCTTACAACTACAGTGTAATTATCCCAGGCTCTCCAAAGTGTCTTCTAGTTAGCAGCAATTTTGTCAAGATTTAGCGATCTGGCATCGGTATTCCACCTGGTAAAGAGGACTTTTGCTGCCTTTGTGCATTTCCAACAGGTGCTGTATTAGTTGTTGCCGTATTTGTGGCTGTAGTTGTGGCTTTGCCGCTGCTTGACATCTTGAATTTTTGCCTCAATTTATTTCTGACACCATGGTTGAGTCTTAAATCAATAGCTAACAGGTTGTTCAGCAGACAAGTGAATACTAACAACTAAGTTTGTGTTCAGGTTACCAAACTGCTAACAATGCACATGTAACTATGGAAATTAGTATGCAAACAATTAGAACTATGTCACATCTACATATCATAACAGCGGTTTATCAGCGGAAACGAAGGTGTAGTTAGTGAGACTGTCCAAAAAGTGTGGGCAAGTAGCCCAATTTTTACTGCATCGATAAAAGCTGTAAGGGAGTTGTGGGTGAGGATTAGTCCAGTTAGAAGAAAGTTAAGCTCTAATTAAAACCAATAAGTTACGTAGGTTGGGAGATCGTCTAAAGGCCACAACAGGTAAATGGGAAAAACCTGAATTGATGTTTCATTGGTATATAGAGAATAGCTAGAGAGGTTAATAACAGAAGATTATTATCTAGTTGAATGTTAGCGGGTTGGGGTTTTTGGCGAGAGCGTTAACATTTGGGTGTGACATTAGAAGATTGAGTTGAGTTAGAGATGTCATGTGTAATGTTAGAAGACGTGTCGTTATTATGTGTAATGCTGTTGACCTGTGGGTTAACAAGGCTGTTATTAGTATTTATGTTGTCAATAATATGGTGGATGGGAGCAGTCTTTCTGGTACGTCGGTTGGCAAGAAGAGACTCAAGGGATAAGGCCATAGAATCCAGTTTAGCTGAGTACAACTAAAATTTCTCCCCTGTATAGGAATTGCATAACAGTTCCATGTGGTGTGAAAGTTCTTTTGAAAGCGTCTTGATCTTGTGTTTGCATTTGGTGATTAATAGCATCAGGTGTGAAATGTATCTCCTTTGCGATAATAGTTCATGTATAGAGGCAGTAGCTGTGGGTAAAGTGATGCTGGAATGTAGTTGTTTTCTTTGTAAAAGGAATAGTTCAGAAGGTGATGTTTATGTCGTGTTAGCATTGTAAAAGCTGACCAGTAATTAAAACCGAAAAAAAAAGGGCTAAAGTTTGAATCTAAGGTAACTGTATTTTTATTGGTCAGTATAAACTTTCAGTCCTCTAGACCCCATAATGCTCAAGGTTTTTTAAGAGAATTTCATGGTTTACTGTATCAAAAGCCTTGGATAGGTCAAGAAAAAATGGCAACAGTGTATTCTCTGGTGTCAATAGCGGATGAAATTTTGTCATATAACTGGATAAGTGCTAGAGAGGTCGAGTGTTTTTTCCAAAATCTGAACTGATTTTAAGACAGGATGCTAAGCTTATTTAAAAAGGTAGAAGGCGATTGAATATCACCCGTCCAAACAACTTGGAAATAGGTTGTTATGTCAACATGACCTTTTATTTTAGGTTATGTAACCTTTTGATTTTGGTTAAAACAACCATATTTTGTGGTTGTCAAACCATTTAAAATTGTTATAGTAACCTCAGTTTTTTGGTTCTGTCAATGAATCTGAGGTAACCAATTAAAAATGGTCAAACAGTGGTCAAATTAACCATTTTATTTCTTACAAGTTACAAATAGGTTATTTTAATGGATAAGAATAGATTCCAGTGACTACAAAATAAAGCTCAATTTACCCTTTTTAATGGTTATTTTAACAATTCTGTCCACCCAAGAAAATGCAAAAGAATTGGGACATACAGTTCTTACAATAATCTTTAGTGGTTATTTTGAAAAAAAAAAATATTTGCTTCAAAACTCTAACAACTAGAAAAAACTATTCTTCAAAATTAAAGTAAAAAAAGGGAGTTTGCAATGGTTGTAAATTAAATACAAATTTTTGAAAAATCCAAGCCTGTGGCGCTTGCAAATCCAGGCAACATGTGCTCCAGTAACAGAAGCACATTCTTGTCACTGCCAGCATCACCCTTTGGAAATTCCATGTTCAAACAATAGAAGCTCCCCAAAAGGTTAACAACTGCAGTGAGAATGTCAGGTGGCCTGAATTTATAAACTACCATTCCTTCTGAGGCCAGGAAGAGTTTATTTAATGACTGCAAAATCCCCGGTGCTGATAAGCCTTGGGAATGTTGATGACACAACAAGTTCTTCTACAACTTGATCAATTTTCTTCCTCTGTTAAATTGGAAAAAGGCGAATTAGCTTCCATTCTTTATACAGAGAAAGATAATGAAAGGTAGTTGCCATTTTCTAGAAGAATTCCGACTTAGTTTGAATAATAATAATAATAATAATAATAATAATAATAATAATCAGAATCAAAATCATTCTTATAGGCTCACATATACTTTCAGCAGGAAGTGATTTGTCTTGACATGTGTTTAGAAAATGGGGGCAGGCTTCAATGCCTTCGTTGTGAGGAATATTGGTATATAATGAGGAAACATCCAGGGTGACAAGGAGGGCGTTGTCCGGAAGAGTTCTTGAACCACATAAATCCCCGGGGCTGATAAGCCTCAGGAATGCTGACAACACAATGAGTTCTTCTAGAACTTGATCAATATTTTCACGCTGTAAAAATTAAAAAAAGGTGAATTAACTTCCATTCTTTATACAGAGAAAGATAATTGGCATTTTCTATAACAATGCCGACTTTGTTTGAATAATAATAATAATAAAATATGATAATCTACCACAGTGAAATCTCTTTAGCTGAACACCATGTTGACGAGCTTTATAGCTGACCTTCTTATAAGGGTGTCTGCTTAAAGACAGTACGCTGTACTCCCAACTGGAGATAAACCTGCAACGTTCTGCACGCTGGTTGGATCATCTAATCACTGGACTATATTCAAGTTAATTTCCCAACTTGCATTAACAAACCAGGCAGTTTACGAGCAAAGGTGAAGGTGGAGGTGACCAACTAAACTCTGGACACCTTATTTCTTATGTGTACAAGCATACCGATATTGTTCTTAAATTTGGTGTTTAACTGTTCTATTCACACTGATACCTTGGCTCTGATCCAAAAGGACTGGGAGCTTGATTGTGCGCCTTTTCGTTTCTCAGTAGAAAAAAAAGGAAGTACTGCCATCATACAATGGTTTTGAAATCAGACAAAAGAACAACAATTAAAATAATTAAAAGCCATTTGTTATACAATTAGAATGATTTTCAGTGGAGTGTTGTAAAACCAAAACCAAAGTAATTACTCTGACCAATCACGACAGACATAAATAACTTTATAAACTAATCAGAATTCGTAGCAAATACATGTAACAGGCACCAAAAAGCAGGAAAACGTTTGCGGCCATGTCACTTCTCACTGGTTGAGAAAGTGGCGGGAGCTTTATCAACCAATCAAAGAGCATAGTAAAGCAATACTAAAATAAACACAAATTGAACACTGAATTGAAATTGAAAACCGCTCTAAAGCAACAAAAAGAGAGTATGCACTGTGCTATGTTTGTTGCCCACAGCCTTTTAAGAGTTACAATAATGGCACATCATATGCTAAAACCAACCAAAATTGGTTATTCAAATAGTACAATCTAGACATCTGGACAATACATGTACTGTAAGTGTTTGTACTTCATATTAATTTGTAGTGATTTACTAGTAAGCAGCACACCGCCACTGGTCTTGCTACAGGGTTCCGTTCCTCCAACTGTTTTAGCATCATTGTTATAGTTTGTCAAGGAATTAACAACTATAATATCCAAATGCACTAAATTACTTTCTATTTAACCCTTTAGACCCCAATATCAACATGCAAGTCCTCCTGAATGCCTATGTTTTCTTATGGCACTAGTTGGAAGAAATTTTTTTTCTACATCAAGGCATTTTATCTTAAACGATCAGTTTCTTTAATAAGTTAATTTGAGCCAGCAGTTTTAGCAATAAGTGATATTTTAAGGATAAATTAGATGCTTGGCATCATTGGGGCTTAAAGGTTTACCATTACATATGGTGTATCTTATGTTCAAGTCAGGGTATAAACAGTAAAAAACCCAACGAAATTCCAGACATGGCAAGACTTATTAAGTCCTTTGTCACAGGAAGTGCAATGTTTAATTTTGGGATGTATGTATTTGGAGTTAAATTTAAATTTAAAGTAGCTCTGTTAAGCTGTTGTCTAAAAGGACATTTTAGAAAAGTAATTATTTCACTACCTTCTTCATTGAGAAACTCCACCCTTGTTGGTATATTTTCCAAGAGCAGACAGCAACTTCTTCCTCCAGCCTCCAAAAAATCTTTCCTTGACAACCTTGTTAATCTCAGGCTCATCAAGAATTCTTCCGAGCTCTGCTCTAATCTAAAATAGAGAGGTCTTATCAGAAATTGAATATTGTATTCACATGTTTACCAAACCACCCTCTCTATATGGTAACATACATCCATAGTAACCATTGACACAGGACGTTAAGCGTTTGCATTTTATGTCTCTGTACAGTTAGCAACCAGAACTGTCAAAATCAATACAAGTACAAAATGTGCATACATTTATTTGAATCAATTCATTCCTTGCATTTTAGATAAGAATAGTACATTCTTGCTCTATAAAAACACTTAAATTATATGATTGTATGAAATAAACAACTTTACAAGTTAGGATGTAAATATTGGCATAATGTTACTTTTGCAGCAGCACCAATGTCTGGCGTCTGGGTAGACTTCTCACTTCAATGATAATTGGGAATCTTGTACCATCAGAAGATGAAAGGTGGCAGTTATTCAATATCCTCCTTGACATCAATGACATCGTGTTTTCACCTGTTGTAAACGAGGACAGCATTGGGGTGCTTGAAGGTTTAATTGAGGAGGATTATGCCACATTTATTGGCTTGCATCCCGGGAGATCAGTTATTCCATTGATGCATAACGTGATTCATTTCCCATCACAAATGCTTAGGTCAGACTCTTATAAGCAGCAATTTCAAAGCTATCCAAATATTGCTCGGGGAGGAGGGTACTTGGTGCATGCAGGCTTAATGTACTGCACGTGAGGTGTATCATCTCACACACTTCCAACATGGAGATGTAGCCTAAAAATGGCTTAGTTGAGTACAACAAAAATTCATCCGGTGTATAGGAATTGTATAAGAGTTCCATGTGGTGGGAAAGTTCTTTTAAAAGCGTCTTGACCTTGTGTTTGCATTCAGAGATTAATAGCTTCAGGTGGCGGTAAGCAGCGGAGTGTTAAATGTATCTCCATCATCAATAGTAGTTTAAGTATAGTGGCGGAATCAGTGGGCATAGTGATGCTGGAATGTAGTTGTTTTCTTTGTAAAAGGAATGGTTCAGGAGGTGATGTTTATGTTGTGTTAGCTTGAGGTAAATTCTTTTCGTGGCATTGGAAAGGCCTGTATATGCGTATGGTGTGGGTGGGTCTGAGGCTGCTGTTGTACATTGTCTGGGCGTAATAACAGGATAAGGTCCGACGTAGGTTCAATATCCATGCACGTTGTAAATGAGGAAGCAAGGGCCAGTGGAACAAATGACAAGAAAAGAGAAGAACGTGTGTACGACGACCACTTGACAGCTCAAGTTGACTTGGAAAGGGTATTGGTAGATGCCATAACATGAGTAGAATGGAAAGACCCAATACAAATTATCCATGAGACGATGTCAATGTCCATGATTAAAAGAAGAAATAGCAGGTAAAATCGGATCTGTCTGAAGATCTACAGTTGAAATCCAAAGTGAGTAATGTCTAAGTAACAACTGTGGATGATAATCCTGCTGGTATAAGTCAGTCACCATCCAATAGATAAATAAGAGAACCAAACTTTTATCATAGTAATAATCATCATGCAATGTGTGCTTCAACGAAACAAGCTGATTGGCCAAGTTACCTAGATAAAAAAAACACGACTTGTACTTGTGACCTGTGAGATATATGACCTGTAAAAACAGCACTCAGAAAGCACCGTTTTCAACTTGTATTACAGGAACATTACTTGCGTGTAGTGGACAGTGTGTATGACTTAAGTTTAGGCCGTAGCATTTCATCCGCATCAACACTGACTTTTGCCGTCCTAATCTTCAGGTCTCTCTCTACTTTAGCATTCACGAATTCGTTGATGCATGCATTCACCAACTTTTGCACCAATGCTTTTTTAAAGTCCACTGGCAACCTCAGAATTTGAGGCACCCTCGACCGAAGAAGGGGATGCGGTAAGCAATCTAAAATCTATTTCTAGTTCTTCATTATTACGTACAGAGGACTGGCGCATCTCGTTAAATTTCGTTGGATACCTTTGTAGGTTTGCATCACAAGGAAACTCTCAAACATTTTCATCTACATTTCTAAGAAAGGGAATAACTTCAGTCCTAAGGAAAACCAGGTTTCCTTTGTCAAAGTTTTGCAGACTAACTGAAATGGACGATTTTTCTTTCATTGTCAAGTCCTGAAGCAAATCATGCTTGAGCTCCATGTTTCCTCTTCTCCTGTGCGACACTTTTCCACCTTTCTTTTGTTGTTAAGTTTATCTTTGCAGTTTAGTCATCCTGTGAAGTGCCGCTCCACTATACCTGTAGAGAGTGTCCTCAGATTCTGGACATAGTTTTGATTTGATTCTATCTGAAGTCGAAGCATTTGTTTTTCTTCTCTCCACATGTGCATGCATGCAGGGATAAACCATTTCGTGTATAAGGCTAATAACCCATGGACCACTTCGCAGTTAAACTGTTGTCCTTCTACAAATCTCTACACGATCGAGCGTCTTGCGAACCCCTTCCAGGTCGAAAATTGTTAAGCATCTTCATCCAAGCCACTGAAAATGCAGCTTTCCTATTCGGCTTATCGGGTAACATGGAACATTCACGAGCAAGTGTTGACAACTTGCGGCAAAATTCAGCAATTAGAAGCTGATAATGAGGCTTTTCTGCTTGGCTGAGTACGTGCTTTGTGAAGAGTTCCCTCTCGGGAAATGCTTTCGCTCGTGAGATTCCACAACTTTTTGCCGAATTTCAGCTGCCACTTGAGCAGCATACTCAGCTGAAAATATCCAAGAGGCTAGCTCTTCTTTGTCGTCATTTTTTAAATGGGTATCTTTTCTGGTTCGCTTTTTCTTTGTAGTTACTCTCACGGCCACAGTCAAAGTAACAGGCTGGGTTTTCTTCCTTTTAGAACCCAATGCACGCAAAACAGTGCTCTTCTCTTCGATTTCTGAGTGAACTTCAGTTGTACTTGTTTCTGAACTGGCACTATGGGAAGGACTTTCAAACTCTGACTCATTTGAATCTACATTTGAACAGCTTAAACTACTAGAGGATTCCTCGCGTCTGTCCACCATTTGGTTTTCTTTTGTAAGCCGGCAGAACTTCCGGTGATGCAATGCGTTATTTGGATTGGTCATCGAGGTCCTGCGGGAATCTAATATTCGGGGAAAATTTGAATCTAAAAAGTAAATTGGTCTGTGAAAACGTCGTGACAGGAATATAGGGCCGCTGCACGCTCCAGGTAATGGGCTCCTGTATATGTTGGATCAATTTTTGATCTGATCAGCTTTACAAATACAAATGATCAGAGAAGCAGAAACCGATACAATGTAGAATTACTTCTCAACGTGTTAGATACCATAAAGGTTTGAATAACATTGGTGACATTTCTTGTTACATATTTGAGCAAATAATTACACTTGCCGTATTTGTTGTTTTTATTCAATATATTTTGTACATGGCCATTTTCAATTCTTTTTATTTTTTTACAATGGTGTCCTTTAAGATCGAGCTAAATGGCTATTCTCTGGTGCATATTTTTCACATATGTTTAAAGTTGTGTAGACTCAAAGAGAGGCATTAAAAGAATTTCGTTTGTATGGTCAACAAAGGTTGAGAAGTGTTTATTCACTTCACCCCTCTGAGTGAGACTGGTTACTTACTCTACATTCCAGTGGTAAAGTGCTACCTGAACAGCCTAACCCATAACATTACACAAATAACAAAAAAGGTTATTTAGGTGAATGCCTTTATTACATTACATCCAGCGAACTCTATACAGTACAATTACAAACAATAAGAATATTTTATAATACATCAGTACAAAGCTTACAACTTGACACTACATTACCTGGATCACATTAACTATGCCTGGATATGGTACATACCTGTTGTAAATTACTTGAATTTTATTGTATCACAGTGAAATACTACCACTGACGGCCTTTTCACCCTCATTAGTGCCTATGCCCCAACACTTCACTCTTCCCAGGACGCCAAGGATCATTTCTATGACCAAGATCCTCTGCTGTTGCTCGGCATCCCCAGGTAGAAATCTTGGTAAGATCTTGTAAGATCTTGCAAGATCTTGAAAGAATCTTAAGATTAAGATCCCTTTAAGATTCCAGATCTTAGAAAGATCTTGTCAAATTTCTTAATAAAATCTGAACCAATGATGAGCATTTTAAGATCTCACAAGATCTTACAAGATCTTTTTAAGCTTAGTTAAGAATCTTGTAAGAATCTTAATAATATGTTATTAACAAAATCAGTAAGATTTTAAAATGTTCTTAACAAGATCTTACCACTATCTTAGCAGAAACTATGTAAGATCGTAATAAGATCTTAATGAACTACTATCAGGCTCTTATATCAAGATCTTAAAAACAAGAATCTTAACAAGATCTTAGTTAATGCTAACATGATAATTAACATGTAATAAATTGAGGGCTTAAAATGAAGATCCCTTAAGATCTTTTAACAGTGTTTTAAAGAACCTTTAAGAGGATCTTACATATTGTTGAGCACTATTACATCTTAAGCATTGAAATCTCTTTACAGTGGCCAATTTTTACCTTCAGTTACTTGAAAAGAACTTTAACAAATTTTTTCTTTCTCATTTTATTTAAGAAGTTAAGTTAATACGCAAGCGTATACGCAAGCGTATTTAACTTCTTAAATAAAATGAGAAAGAAAAAATTTGTTAAAGTTCTTTTCATAAATCTTTTTTCAGTTATGAAAAAATCATATTGAATATGAATTACCTGGTATAAATTGTATGCTAATTAATTTAATTGCTAAAATACATGTAAACTTCTCATTCAGAGTTCTAAAAGGCTGCAAACAATAATATTTAATTCTGTTCGCCAGGATTAAAATGTTAAAATGATTAATGAAAACTCCAACTGCAAACATCAATGGTAGATTTACACATTTGTCTTAAAAGCTACCTGGTCAAAGCCCGTGTAAAATATTTGTTAGGATCCCCAGGTGGGATTTTGGAACGGGATCCCAAGTGGGATCCCAGGTGGGATAGGAAGAATCCCAGGTGGGATTTAAATCCCAGATGGGATCCCCAGGTGGGATTTTGGAACGGGATCCCAAGTGGGATCCCAGGTGGGATTTAAATCTCCAAACATTTTCTATATATGTTTGGTTCACAGGGGGATCCCAAGTGGGATTAAAATCCCAGCTGGGATCCCGAGTGGGATCCCAAAGCAAGCCCTTGCCAGAATTTCAAAGGTGGGATCCCAGGTTAAATCCCGGGTGGTTTTCGCCGTTACAAGTTACTCAGTCAGATCTGCAACAGTGTCCTCTGTAAGAGACCGGGGACCTGAATTAATTGCCAAGTGAAGTTCCTGCAAGTATTTTAAAAGATCTTGGTCAGATTACGCAAACCAGTCAAATGATCATTCAGATGAGATATCTCAGACATTTATTGCAAAGATCACAATAAATATTTAACAATTTACAAACTTCAACCAAATGTTGACATTATATCCACACAAAGTTAACTAAATTATTTTATATTGCATCGTAATGGATACATAAAGTGTATATGACACGGAATCTTTTATAAGCTTATTAGGAAGAGCTTTCAGAATGATGAAGAATGGCATTTATTTTATTGCGATAGCATTCTTGGTTGCCGAGTTATTCAAGATTTAGGCTTATGAAAATTAGACAACTTGTGACGTCACAAGACTGACACAAAATGAAAAGAAATCACAAAATTTGGAATATCTACGCAAATACTACATCTACAGGGTTGAAATTTTGCAGGGTTGATGTGCTGACAGAACTACACATTGTGATAGTGGCTATGATGCCACTATAGCAACGTACTCGTTACCAGACCTCTACCTTCCCAAAATGACAAATGCCTTATTTATTGCTCCACAGTCAAACAGAATTTCTTATACTTGTGCTGCGTAATGTCCATACTCCCTCACACCCACTGAATAAACATCAAGAGCAAAAAGCGCTTCTTGAGAAGGGAAACTCTGATTTTATCCTTTGGATGGTGAGGGCCTGGAGCCCATTGTGTTGCCATGGAAATGTCATAGTGGATCATATCATGAAACTTTGTGATGAGTATAACAACTCTACAAAGTTTCAGTTCTATACAGAAAAAGGCTTAAGAGATATTCCATTTTTTGTGATTTCCCTTCATTTTGTCAGTCTTGTGATGTCACAAGCTGTCTAATTTGCATAAGCCTAAATCTTGAATAACTCGGCAACCAAGAATGCTATCGCAATAAAATAAATGCCATTCTTCATCATTTTGAAAGCTCCTAATAAGCTAATAAAAGATTTCGTGTCATATACACTTTAAAAAACTTTAATAACACTCAGCATGCATTTGAATCTAATTGGTTAAATATTGCAGAAAGCCAATACATGGCTGTAAATCACAAAATTTACACACTCATGAGTAAAACTTAAATACTGATGTATTAGAATGTATAATAGAGCCAAAAATTTTCCCAAAAGTTAATGCTCACTTTACTTGTAAAGTACGATTAACTACGAAGATGTCAACCCTGTTGCCTTTAACTATGGCTTAAACCCTTGTGAAAATTTTTCCGAGATCTTGGTGCGTTTTTGGCCGCCGAGATTTTCATCTCGCCGCGATCTCGGCCACCGAGATTTTTATCTCGCCATGATCTCGGCCGAGAAACCTCTCCACTATTAAATCTCGGCGCGTTTTTGGCTGCTGAGATTTTCATCTCGCCGAGATTAGTGGAGAGATCTCGGCGGCCAAAAATGCGCCAAGATTTCGCCAAATCTCGGCGGCCTAAAACGCATTGAGATTAGTGGCGAGATCTCGGCGAGATGAAAATCACGGCAGCCAAAAACATGCCAAGATCTCGGCAGCCAAAAACGCAGAGAGATTAGTGGCGAGATCTCGGTGAGATGAGAATTTCGGCGGCCAAAAACGCCGCGAGGAATCCCTGCCGGGATCTTGGCAAGCGAGCATCCGCAGCGGTGTACTGAAAATTTTATCGTCAGACGTAAAAGTAAAGTTAAGATTTGAAATTTACGCTAGCTTTTTGGTTTGAAGTTCTTAATCAGCGGAATAACATTGGAAGGATACTCATAACCAAACTACGTTCTCTAGACTCCCCTAAGCATTTTTTACGAAAAAGTGAATATATAACTTCTGTAAGTAAACAACCACTTACTTTCTACCGTATCATTTGAATCATTACGGCTGGGAAATCTGAACAAAAGAGCGAAACTAAGCGGTAAGCTTAGGATGTAAATGAATTATGCCAACTAACTGCTTCAAATTGAAAATGAATATAGAAGTTGTGAATCACCAACAATTTATTTCAAAAATTTTACCTTCGAGGTTTCGAGTTAAAAAGATAAAATCGTTTGTGTAGCTAATTACGCTTTGTGAAAGCTTCTATCGATTTCTAAACAAACTCTTTTACTCAAAGTGTTTCTTTAAGCTACTAAGTAAGATGAAATACGGATAAATAATATAAGAAACTAATTATAACCTCTTTCTCAATCAAGACATACAAGGCTGTGGAAGAAAGCCATTAAAATCTCAATTCTCGTGCAAACTTGATGGTCACTTCCACTGAGTTGATTCTTACCACGCTTATAGCTTAACCAGCTTGGACATCCCTTTAGCAAATTTTAAGTCCTCCTTCTCCAGGACCTGAATTATCCAGGACATTCCGTAAAAAATGTGCGGTGACTGAGTTCATAAGGTGCAGTTCAGTTCAGTTCAGTTCGGGACCCGTAGTTTGTTAATCAGCATCATTTTAGTTGACCAGTGCCGATCATATCCCTTGTGTGCTGTTCTCCGGTTGACCACAGGTTCTTTTATCATGATTTCCAGCCATAAACGAATGGTTAACTTGTCATGAAGCTTAACTTTTCATAATTTCTGCGGTTTAAGAGCAGGATTAATTTTTGTGGCCTCGCAAACCACAAATTTCAGTCAAACTTTTTTTTAGCTTATGCGAGCATCGCCGGGTGGCGTGATTGAATTAACCAATCACATCGCCCAATTCACGTTGTGAGGGATTTTCGCGCCATTTGTCAAGTGGCAAGCCACGGAGACAGCAATTTGAATACGAGGATTGAGACGGATTGTGAGAGAAAAGAGCACAGTAAAAAAATGTCGACAACTGAAGACAGTGTAAATAATGAAAAGGGAAAGAACGCGTTTTCAAAACTTGTGCTACCTGTACCGAAAAATCGTTCGCGGCAGGCATTACAACATGACTGAAACGGCCTTTTGAGGGACAAAAATCGCGTAGAAAGGTGAGTTAAAGATTTAGACAATAAAACGATAATATTATCAGGTCAATGAATTCATTTTAAATTGATAGTAAATAAATATGTTATCGAGCATCCGATATGAGCAGCGTTCCTCTCACTTTTATCTTAAGACGCGCACTTAATATATTAATCTGCCGAAGCGCCATCTCGGCCAACAATTTAAATCAATTAGTTGAAGCTCATCGATTTCCAGTTATAGCATGAAAAAAATGAAGGCCATTATTTTTACCGAGGGATTAAGCTGAAGTTTTAACTCATTCAACCTCATAACTTAATTCTTACCACTGAAGAGTTCACATGTCTTCGTTTCGAATCTGGTGAAGATCACGGTGTCTTGTCGAGATCGTGGTTGTCTCGGCAAGATTTTGGACTTCAATCTTGTAAAACACATATCAAGAGTACTGTGTTCCAACACATTCACTGTGATTAAATTGGAACAGCTAAATCAGATTTGCATCAAACTAGAAATGTCTGGAACAAGTGATGTTTACATAAGCAGATTCCCTAACATGGTGGAAAGGAATTAATACTTAGAAGTTCACCATACAAATACTGGAATTTTGGAATGTGCCATTTTTGTGCTGATGAATTCCTTTAAGAATTAAACATTTTTTTTTGTTTAATTCTTGAAGCATATGGTTAATGTAAAAGTTTTGTCATATAATTTTGATCTTTTGGTTGAAAGGAATTAATCATCTGTAAACGCTTACAAAAATTACTATGTGTAATTCTTCGTGTGATGTTTGATTTGTTAATGAGATAATCGCAGGGGAAAGTTGAAAATGACACTTCCTTACATGAAAAAATAATCTTTCTAATTAGGGATCAGTGTACAGTGTTGATTTATTGATCTGAACTGTTGTAAATTACGCTGGATAACAGTTCAGCCTGTCCCACAAGGAATTCCTGGCAGTATTCTAGGTTGAATGCTTCTTATCCCTTCCTTGGATCTTGCCCAACCCACCCATGATAATGACAACCACACTAATGGAATCCCATATAGGAGCCCCCTTTTTCCCACCTGGGATCCCACCATTCCTGCCTGGGATCCCAACTATCCTGCCTGGGATTCCACATACCCACCTGGGATCCCAACTACCCCAGCTGGGATCCCAACTTTCCCGCCTGGGATCCCACCTACCCTAGTTGGGATCCCAGCTATCCCAGCCGGGATGCCAACTACCTCAGCAGGGATCCCAACTCTACTGCATGGGATCCCGAGAACCCCACCTGGGATCCCACCTACCCTAGTTGGGATCCCGGCTATCCCAGTCAGGATCCCAACTATCCCACCAGGGATCCCGCCAATCCCACCTGGGATCCCGGATATAATTTTTCATTTTCTATACATCTGTCCAGAGATACTTTTTTTGGCAGTAAATAAATGTTTGTGGTCCCTCTAGGCTAAAATGAAGATTTCAATAGATAGCACCCTTATGATTGAAAACCAATGTATTCTTCATTTGATTAAGTCTCTCTTTAAGCTAACGCTGGACAAAATAAGTAAATAAGCTCCAAAGAAAGGAAAAAATTATACAGGAACCCTGAAATCTTTCTGGCTATGTTCAAAATTAAGTTGTATTTGAAAAGACCTTTCAAATTCCAAAAATAATGGTCACTTGTGGTGAACATCGAATATAATATATACATTTTAATACCATAAAAACTCTATTTTAAGCTACCCTGTTTGATGGTTTCAGATTTCAAAATAGTGTCTTTCTGTCTTTTCTCCCTGGGACGTGAAGAGGAGAGACCCTGGGAACGAGGTTGATACAAGGAAGAACAAGGCAATTTGCTAGGAGAATTAAGCAGTCAATCAGATATCACTGAAGGCTTTTTTCCATGCACCCTTTCAATTAACAATATTACTACTAACACAGGGTCATTTTTGGACAGTTTAGGGTCATTTTTGCACAGTTTAAAACTATGCAGAGAAAGCAGAACTTAGCAAGTGCTCATTTCTATCGATTAATGTTTTTTTATGTAAAAATTGTAGCATGTTTCTATTGCACTTTTATTATTCTTTACTTTTTTTGCTCTAGTTAGTTGCACATGGCAATGACCAACTCGAGAGCCTAAGCTAAGCACTAAATTTCTCTTAGAACAGCATCCTGTGGTGCAGAAAGCTCTTGGCATACATTCAAACCAGCAAGGTTGTACTTCAGCAGCAAAGCGTATGCTACATTTTGATGACAAATATAGCATACAACTTTTCCAAAGACTTCTTTTCCATGCAAATGGAACTGCGTGAGATAACTGCAGGAATTGCCCTTCTGGGATACATGGTACTATGGAAGGTGACATGATCTTTTGTCATCTTGTATGAGATCAGGTGCTCTGTATCAGCTCCACAACCAAATTTTTCACAAATGATATTTTGAAAATGAGCATCAAGTTTCTTGTAATGTATAGGTTCGTGAAGCAGCATACCTCCATCTGTTTTTCTGGTATTTTGTTTTTCATGCACCAGATGTCGTGCAAATGTAGCAGCTGCATTGTTATCCTTGCACTTTTCAGCGACATGTACCTTGTAGGTCTGGCTAATTCCCAGTTTCTCCATCATTTGTTTTGCGATCCCCCTTGTCCCAGAGTACAGATTCTTAAGATGTGCTATGAAAACTTCAAAGACAAAAGCGGATGTGAAAGAGAGAGAACCATGGTCAAGAACTTGAGATGGAAAATGAAGTAGAGCATGGCTATTGTAAGTACACTCTGGTGGGCCATACAGACCTGGTAGGAGTCGCACAAAGTTATCCAACAAAACCTGAGATGTATGAACACATGCTTTGGATAAAGGAACAGAATGCAAATACTGTAAAGCGGTCAAAAGAAGAGCAAAGTGATAGAAATGATCCACAGAGAACTTATCACAAAGAACAGCCTGTCGAGTGCAAGGTAACCCAACAAAGAGGACAAATAAACGAGATTCTGAAGCTTTCCAGTGTTTGAGTTCACCAAAGCTACAAGGCTTTCTGGTGCAGTCATGGGGTACTTTAATGGACAAGAAGTCCTCATTTAATACTTCTGCAAATGCCACAAGGCTGTATGTTTCTGTAGAAAAACTTGGATTCATCCATCTGTTGAAGAGCTGTCGCTTGAGAATACCCTCACACACACAGTACATCCAGTCAATTGGAAGATTATTAGGAATGTCAACAAGTTTTCCAAAGACATGTCCTCCCTTTTTACCAAACACCGTAGTACCTGTTCTCTCAGCTACATTCCCAAACCTTCTCGATTCTTCTGTTTTCCTTAGAGACAGTATCAGAGATGGTGTATTCATACAACCTTGCTTTCATCTCTTTATCGTATCTGCCTGGATGTTTACATGTACTGCATCCAAATTGGCCATTATACTGTTTCAATTTAAATAGAATGGGTTTGGCTGGTAGGTCTGGTACAACTGACTGAATACGACATACAGAAGGTATTGGTTGACCAGTGTCATCCTCAAATTCAGTACCGTTTGCCAGGTCAGACAGCTCATGAACAAACGTTTTTAAGAACAATGGAATATTTGGTTTGCATTTGCCATACCATAGACCAGTCAACATAATGTTATCAAACGTGTATCTTTTTTGAGGGGGTAATTCCACAAGAAAGGACATCAAGGGCCAAATACTAAAGCTCTTGGATTTTATTAAAGGAGCACCATCACTACTTATGACTGTCGAGAAGACGCCGACTCCAAAATAAATTGGAATGTAGGAGTGGTTTTGTTTGTTTGTTTGTTTTAGAAAATTGTGGAGAAGCACGCATGATTTGTTGCAAATATCATTATATTTGATCAATACTTACGTAGAGGATTGAGTCGAGCTGGCAGATGGCCAACTATTGTCAAATGGACCTGATACTGGAAAAAAGGGAAAAAAAGATTAAATAGAACATTTCTAAAAGAGAAAAACAAAACAAAACAAACACACACAAAGTTAGCAGAAAGATCGAACAAAGCATAAAGATCTCGCAGATTATTCTTTTATACCGGACATCAGTCCGAGCAAATATCGTGAGCATCTAAAAACCATGCTTCATGGCATGCAGTACATATTTGATATCCCCAGCAGTTGGAAGACAAAACAGGACATAACATTGAACACTGAAACTGAAGAAGTAGAAAAACAGGGAAATGACCTAAGACTATCTGATGCTGTAAGTACCTTGCATAGTGAGCCAAGCATGCTTGAGGATCTGCTTCAATGTTGGGCGGTTTATTGGCATAGTGTTCAACATTGAACGTATCTGGTCTTTTGCTTCTGTTAAAAGAAATGACAAAAGATAGCTAAATTATGTCTGATCTAATTCTTCATTAGGACAATTATGATAATTTCACAATGCCGATATGAATGAACAATGTTGGTTCATTAAAAGCTTTGGGCTCCATTTCAGTTACGAGAACTAGATTCTCAAATTAACTGAGGGGCGAGAACTTCATGTAAAATTTCAAATCTAGATTCGTGGACCATTTGACATCCTTTCTCCTTTTTTATCATTCTCATTATTATCGTAGGCTGTTACAAGTTCAACAGTCCGTGTAATCCCCGTGATGCTTAATCCTTCCTTCCCTTTTCCCACTTCTCTTTCAATACCTGTAGTTTGGTTTAGTGCTAATACCTTCTGAAAGATACTCAGGAACCTAGACTCTCTTGTAAGGGCCAGCTCAGGTCTATTAAAGGCACTATATGGAGACACCATTTCCAAAAAAAATCTTTCCTTGTGCCCAGACAGTGCTTTGACAGCCGTCATACCTTCCGGACCTGAGAAACTCAGGTGACGCATATGCTCTTGTGCCTGAGGAATAAAAGTATTTTAATCAGCGAAATTATGAGTGTTAAAAGGAAGACCAAGGTAGTCATCATAAGAATCGCCCCACAACCCCAACCTCCCCCTTCTCCTCACTAAGAGGAGACAAACTTCGACGGTGATTCACATTTGTCCCCTATGGCTTTACAATGTAGCGCAATGGCAGATCAAGGGAATGGGGCATCTTACTCCGCCCCGGCATAGAGTCTGGGCGGGATTTCTGGTACAGGACTTAGCCTTTTAAGGCTGATGTAATTGTTTTGTTCTTATTTTCTTTCTTGGAGAGATTATCCAACGTATTGTTTTTCAGCTTTTCTCGGAAAGATGCTAACATCTGCATAATACAGCCCACAGGCAACCCAAGCCTTATAATAAAAAATACCAATCCGTGTAATCCGTGTCTTCTCCTCGCTGTTTTACTTATCATTCCGGCTCGTCTGCGAAACCTTTGCAACAGTGTGAATTCATAAATTCCTGTGCGATCACCAACATATTTCGCACATTGTTGGTCTTTCCATAATGAAAACATGAAAATCACCGGATGTAAAACATTCATACATCTTTATCATGTGGCGGTGTTGCACCTTGTGCAAAAAATAAGCCTCGGATGGAATTCGTTGGCCATTAAACTGTAACGAAGAAAAAGGCCGCAAGTACAAGTCAGAGGCATCGTTGTCAACCTTGAATGAGATTATAACGTGTGCGTTTCGTGGACTGACAGAGAAAAACTCGGACGTGAAGCATACATTTTCGTTAAATACATTACATTTGTTAAGTACACAGCAAAAAGAGCACTCATTAAAATGAATAAAAACTTACTCAATGTTTGAGTAATTAAAGCATATTACTTGTCATTTTGAGTTAAATTACTCGAAAATTGAGTTACATTTTTCAGAGGGGAGAGGAACAGGCAGTTAAATTTTTTTCCCTATAATCTCCCTCCGTAATTTTTTCGGCCGTTTCTCCCCCTTCCCTGCTTTTTCACCTTTCTCTCTGATAAGTCTTTTAAGAGGCTTATTTTATTTGCTACTTCACCGCAGTGCCTAGTTTCCACATGTCTTTAAAGAAGGAAAACATACGAAACACGTTTGTCATGTCCTTATATCTCGTCCTTCCCATGCTACCTTTCGGTTTTGCCACGTAAGTTTGAAGCTTTGATGTTTACAACATTTATTTTGACTACGGTGTAAAGATGGTAAAATAATGATTACATGCCAAACAAGGCTCCTATTGGTTGAGATAGGAAGAACATGACCTTCAAAGCTAATTTGCCTTCAAGAGTACGTCTTTCAAAGATCTCCCTTTTCTATATGAAAGTAGGGAAGGGTCTTTGTAGATCTCTCTTAGCAGAGGCTGATTGCCTATCAAGTGCCATTTACTCATCTAAATGGTTTTTAGATTAGGCACAGAAGGGCGATATTCTGTAACAAACGGCAAAATGTTTTTGCGCCTTTTTTGTCTGTTTTGTAGGGCCGACATCCTTTCGGTGAAAATTGACTTCTGATATAGTTTTATCTGTAAGGTTATCGGGGTAATCTCTGTTTGAATAGATTAATACTTTCTTCAAATCTTTTTTTTTTTTTGAAGAGTTTGTCCTAAGAAGTCTTTAGGCTTCGCCTTTCACAAGGCCTGCACTGGAAAGTTTCTGTTGGTTTGAAATGTGCGCGCACGTAAAATATAAAATATAAATAAAATAGATTCTTATTTTAAATCTTTCGCCCTAGGGTACACTTGTGTAAAGGAAAGTGATTTGGGTGTTTTAAATTCTTTCCACATGTTCGTTTAGTTTCGGTTCATGGCCTGCAGAGAGTGCCTTACTCGTAGTTTTTTTTTTTTTTTACATCAGTGCCTTTTCGCGATTCAAGTCGTTGAATTCTGCGAAGTTTGATTGCAGTAATGTCCTCTGGAAGCACTGATGTGAATGTAGTGAGTAGTCCTTCATTCATAATATTATTTTCCTCTATGGTATCTATGAAGCAATACTGCAGTTTTGATTCTGTCAGTGAATCTCATCAGTTGCTACTGTGTCAAAGTTTTGAGGAATGATTGTGAAGGATGGCCTTATTCCATAGAAATTGAGGCATGCAGCTGTTTAAGTACTTGTTCGGCGGATCGAGAATTAAGGATTTCTATTCATTAATGAGAATTAGTCAAGGGTGTGGTTGTATTTTCGATCCTGAGTAAAGTTGTGTTTCTTGAGAAGGTCTTAGAACGTTTTATCCAGCAAGTGAAATTTCTATTTCTGCAGCATGGGCCTCTGGTTCGTTAGCAACTGAATATTCTTCATTCTGTAAAACACCATGGCCTTGACCTTGATCGTGACCTCGACAATAGCAATTTAATTTGAACTGTAAGTTTAAATGATCTAAAATCAATTTATGCATCGGGTGTAATTCACTGAACTTGTAGACTTTATTTCACATTGCTGGGTGTTAATTCTTCTGGTGTTTCAGCGTTAGGTCAATAAGGTCAAACCATGCAGCGTTAATTTAGCCTTATACCAATAGTAAAAAAAAACAAGGAAGGAGACTTTCGTACTTCAATTTTAAAACACTCTTCAGTAATACCATAAACGGCTTTCACATAAAAATAGCATTCACTCACCTTGATACTCAAAAACTCTGAAAACTTCAGATTCGCTAAAACCGACACCAAACAAAAGAATTCACAATAGCCCGGAAATCAGACAGATCAGTGCGTCACTGCTTGGCCAAGACTGGGTACGGTGTACAAATGATGACCTCACCAGAGTCACAAGGGGAGGGCAAGAAATTGTTGAGACTACCATGCGAGAACTCTTACATACACTTTAACTTGCAGTTGAGTAAGTGACTCAGTAAGGTCCTTGAATAAAGAGCTACCAAGGCCTTAAACATTCATGCCACTTTTTTAAAGAAGATTTTCCGTCCTCCCTTTTTATGCTGGTTCTCCCGTCTTCCTATTTTTTGCTTCCTTTCTCCCTCCTCCCTATCTTTTTTGGCCGTCTCTCCCTCCTCCCTAAAACATTCCTCTCCCCTCTTTTCACCCAATGTAGTGAGTTGAAGCAACTCATTATTTCAAGGTAAATTGAGTATGATTAATAGTAAGTCAAACGTGTGAGAACACAAAAAAATGAGTAAATGTTTTAACGCAAGATAGTGCATAAAAGAACGCTTGATTGAGTATGAGTCAAACAAGTGAGTAGAAATACTCAAGCGGTGAAGAAGAGTATAATCCTCTTAACGAATTGTGCTCATTAGGATACATATTTCAGTAAAAAAATACAATTAGTTTATTATATAATGACTCCTAAACCAGTGCAAGTTTAATGTTCCAAAGTTTCATTCTTTTACGTGCATTGTTAAATTTAAATGGCCGATTATGTACAAGTGAAATAACACTAGATTATTTACATTTTCTTCGTAACCATTTTGAACTACATGTATATTGAAATAAATATGATGGTATATTTCCAGCCTAGTAAATGAATGAGAATGATGTATTATTCCAGAAAGTGACACAGGCATACTCGGAAAAAAGAAATCCGAGTGAGAGAAGAGTTGAGAGAGAGAGAGAGAGTTGAGAAGCACAAAAAAGGCTGGAGTGTTGTACAAAATTCCATGCAGCCAATGCGAAAAGATATATATGGGTGAAACAGGGAGACAGCTGTGAACCAGGATCACAGAACACAGAAAGGAAGCAGAAAAGATCTCTAACAGAAATTGCACAAGAACCACACGCAGAGCTTCTAGCAATGAACACCATAAATCAGCCATAACAGACCACGTTTGTCAGACTAATCATATTATGAATTGGGAAGCAAGTGAAATAGTTGAGCAGGAAAGCGACAAGTTTAAGCGATGGATTAAGGAAAGCATATGTATAAGATCGAACACTCCTACTATGAACAGTGACGACGGAGCCTATCAGCTTTCTCCCATATGGACACAAGTGATCTCCACTCCCAAACCAGGGGGGAGGGGGTGTCTACAGAGTGACTTTGCGCATTTATCGCAATAATTAACACCTTCAGAAGCCTATTTAAGGCTTCTGACACTTTTCATGTTTTTCAAGTTTTGATAAAGATGGCTGACAGTCATCGAAACTGTCATTATTAATAAGACGTTAATATAAGACTGGCTATGTTGTAAGAACATTTAAATCAACTGAAGTGAAGAGACAAGAGCCACCAAACTGTTCGCTGCAGCGAAACTGGATTGGAATCACCAAATTCTCCTGTCTCAAAGAGAGCATCTTCTTCATCGTCTTCGAGTACCATGGCAGCTTGTGGTTTGTTACCTTTACCGGGTTCATGAAAAAGCGACTTGCGTTTCGCAGAGAGAACTTTCCTCGACTTTTCAAAATCCTTGTCCTTCAATATGTTAACTGAAGAACCTTTCTCACTTAAATATCTTTGGATACTTCGTTGAAAACCAGATATGGTATCTGGTTCGTATTCTTCTCCATTTTTCTTACCGATATTCATGAAAAACTTGCACAAGAGGTGGTCAAGTTCGGACGCAGGTAAGCTTTCGACATTCCATCTCATGCCAATTTTTTCCATGTAGCGGGAGAGAGTGTTCATGTCCGTCATAGTCTTCTTTGTAGTGTTGGCACTTTTCTGCTTCTTAATAAAACCTATTTTTCTGGCTCTCGCTTATGCGGTTTGCCTCGATGCTCGTCTCATCCAACACTTGGCGAGTGTTCGAATTCTTCGTCGTCTTCCATGTGGTCAGTGAGACTTAATCTTAGGAACAGTTACTTTTTAAAATTATATTTTGCTTTTACCAACGATTTTAACACATTTGGTTTTACTTTTTGTTTTTTGTGCGGTTTTGAATTTCCCGGGAGAGAAAAAAAATACACAAACGGACCGTTTCCATGGTAATGGTCCGTACTGTAAAATCCGGACCAAAAACTAGCCAATGGGACCGCACCATTTGACCTAAGAATTGCTTGCCATATAATAAAGAATTATCTGAAATAAAAATAAAAAAAATTCAAACAATGATGCTTAGTATGTTCAAAAAAAGTCATTCTATTTACATTGTCAGCATGAATTCCTCTGTTATTAAGGGATCTAACTCTTGCAACTCATGTTTAATGCCACAGTGTGCAGCAGTTCACTTCACGCCTAAGAAAATAAGTGTATCAAAAGTGCACATGATCAATAATCCTAATGCATGAACTACCTGTACTGCTCATAATACCTAGGTAAAACTCACATACTGTACATATCAAAATGAAAGATTGAGTCCTTCAGAAATGAATTATATAAATTGTGGAAGATACCTATTGTCATGTGGGTATAAGGGTAGTAATAATAGTGTCGGTTTAGTAATGAAAGGCGAAGATAAACGGTACAGACAAGAATCAGAACTCAAACAACAATCAGAAAATGTATTCAATATGGCGACCGCATTACAAAGGTTCTTGCCATGTGACTTGCGCGCGCATACATTGTTAACAAAGATCGCATGACAGATTAGGCAACAATAACCAAACAAAAAATAAGATTAAAGTTCAAGACAAGTCAAGTCTATTCAACATCCTCCGGGGGCGCGCAGATGCATCTCGCCCAATTTGAGATTCTCCTCATAGCCTCAGTAGTTGCAGCTCGTCTCGGTCTAGTGGGCGGAACTGCGGCAGGTTGCTGTTCAGGACAGTCATGCGACGCAACACTAGGGACAGTGGTAGTTGTGGTGATTTCAAGTGGGTACAGTTTACTCACTGGTCGGTTGGTGTACGCGGTACTTGTGCAAATGTGCGCTGCCCGGACAAGGCCATCATTTCCCCTAATCAGATTCTCTATAACAGCTAGCTTCCAGGTTGACCTAGGACCCTCGTTATGGACCAACACAACGTCTCCTGACTTGATCGACTGCTCATTGGTCCCAGTTGTTCTGTGGAATTCACGAAGAGAGGTAAGGTACTCGTGTCTCCATCTGCTCCAGAAACGTTCGAGGATACGGGCTTGTGTTGTTACACGTTGCCTCGTGTCAGATGCACTTCCATAGTTGGGATCAGATGGATCATCGTCAGCAACAGGGTAGGGCAATGAGGTAATTCTTCTCCTGTGTAGAAGATGTGAGGGTGTTAATGGTTCTTCGTCTGCAGAATCGCTGGATACATAGGTGATAGGGCGATCATTTAGAATGGCTTTCACTTCAACGGTGAGTGTTTGGAGCTCTGTTAGTGTGACAGATGTCTTGCCAAGTGTCTTCTTTATGGCTCTCTTTGTCAGTCCGATGAGTCGTTCCCAGAAGCCTCCGTACCAGGGGGCACGTTTAGGGATAAACTTCCACTCAACACCTTGTCGGCTGAACAGTTCCTTTAGTGAAGGAGATTGGAATAGCTCATTGAGTGTTTCTGCAGAAGCGAGGTAGGTAGAGGCATTGTCAGATATCAGTTGATGTGGAAGAGATCTGCGACTTGAGAATCGCCGGAAGGCTTGAAGAAAACTTTTCTCTGAGAGGTCACTGACTACTTCCAAATGTACTGCCCTGGTGAGAGCGCAGGTGAAGAGCCAGATGTAGCTCTTGGTAACGCCATTTTCTGATCGCACATAAAGGGGTCCCATGAAGTCTACTCCAGTTACTGAAAACGGTGTCGCTTCTTGGACTCTCAGTTTGGGTAAGGGCGCAGGATCCGGAGCTCTGAAGGCTGTTCCTTCCACCTTGCGACAAGTCACACAGTGGCGAAGAAGCTTCCTTACATACTGGCGTGCTGCAGTTATCCAGAAGTTTTGGCGTAGCGACGTCACTACCGCGTTGACACCAGAGTGGAGTTGCTTCCTGTTGGCTTCGTATACGACCAGTGCTGTGAAAGGGTGGTTGGGCGGAAGCAGGTAGGGAAATTTTGCTGAATCCGTAAGCGGAGCATTATGTATCCTCCCCCCACAATGAAGAAAGCAGTCAGCGTTGAGGAACAAGCGAAGCTGTCTCACTAAGGTTAGACGAGTACTTGAATTGGACCGTAGATTAGCAATCTCATCTGCATAAATTAGCGCTTGAGAGTTCTGGATCCATTTGCATTGGGCTGTTTTCCTCTCTTGGACAGATGGTGGACCCACTGTTTTTGCTGCAGGGTTTTGCAAGTTCTTCACAAACCGTAGAACGTATGCTGTCACAGCGAGCAAGCTGGAGAGAGTGCTAAATCTGGACACATCAATGAGATTGTGGATGCCTGGCTGCTTCTCCACTAGATCTGTCTGAGTAGTACCATCGGTCATGGTTACTGTATTGTTGACTGCGGTGTCAGTGTCTTCCACATGAGTGATATTGGAGAGTTGCAGATGAAGAGTCGTTGAGTAATTCCAAGATGGCCATTGCTCGACGAATGGTAACCATTAGGGACCATGTAGCCAAAGAGAGGAAGTGCGAAGCTGTGTGGCATTGATCCCACGAGTAAGCATGTCAGCAGGATTGTCATGAGTTGGACAATGACTCCAGACAGTAACAGGGAACAGCTTCTTGATCTCTTGGGTGCGGTTTGCCGTAAACTGCTTTAGGGGTTTCGCGCTGTGTAACCAGTGGAGGACTATCTCGCTGTCGGACCACAACTTGACTGTAAGGTTGGGAAATCTTGAATGGGAGGCTCCTGATACAAAGTGGGCTAGTCTTGCACAGATCGATGCAGCCATGAGTTCTAACTGGGGAAGTGTCAGTTCCTTCAAAGGGGCGACACGCGACTTCGACATGACGAATGAGGAATGGTGATCATTAGAGATGAAGGCGACTGCTCCATATGCCTTGGGGCTGGCGTCAGCAAACACATGTAGGTAGATGGGTTGTGCTTCGGTCTGCATTTGTGGGAAGAAGCACCTTGGCAAGACAAGTTTGTTAGCCTCTTGAATATCTCGGGCAATATCATTCCACTTGGCTTCGAGGTCTGCCGGAAGTGGTTCGTCCCATTCAAGTTTCCTCTGCCATCAGGAGTTTGGCCTTCACGGTTACAGGAGATAAGTGACCCAAAGGATCATAGATTCTTGAGGAGAGTTGTAACACATCACGTTTGGAGACAGGTCGACTTGATTGAGGGGCTATTTCCTTAGGAGCAAGATAGAGGGTATCATGGAATGGATCCCATCGCAAACCAAGAATGTTTACAACAGTGTTTGTGTCCGCTGTTTGATCCTTCTTGGTTTGTTCACAAAGTAATGGGCTATTTGATGCCCACGAGCGCAAGTTAAACTTGGCTGCGGACATGATGGATCTTGACTCTTGGTAATAGTGTAAGATGTCAGTTTCATGGTCACATCCTGAAATGACATTGTCCACATACATATTGTTCTTCATGTCCTTGGCCACAGGTGAGGTGTAGTTTTCCAGGTGATGATGCAGTGTAGCATGTAACATGAAGGGGGAACTTGTTGAACCAAACAGGACCGTCTTGAAACGAAAGACTTGAAATTCACTTTCTGGATTGGTGGTGTCTGACAACCAGAAGAATCTGGTAAAGTCCCGGTCACCTTCGTCAAGACCGACATGGAGAAAGGCCTTCTCGATATCAGTGGACAGGCCATAAGTGAAGGTACGAAATCTGATGATGATGGAGCACATATCAGTTAGGAATAGGGGGCCAACCACAAGACAGTCGTTCAAGCTTGGAGAGTTGGTTGAGGAACGGTAACTGCAATCGAAAACAACTCTGATGGGTGTGGTAGCTGACTCTTTCTTGACTGCGGGTGCTTTCCATTATGCCAAAATTTCCGGAAATTTCGGTCGAGAATTAAATGGAACGCTTCGGTCCTTGTGGAAATTTTCCGGTCAAAGTGGTCCACCTCAAAAGGTGGTCCTCTTTGACCACTGGGTCCGGTCCGACCGAAAATTGGCGTTCCATTTTCAGAAATTCTTGTTTCCAGTCCCGCTCTTCCTCACCACCCAGAAGCCAAAATGGCAGATGGCAATGAAGTTAATATGTACGAGTGCAGTATTTGTAAGTTTAGGACGCCAGATCTGAACAGTCTCCTCATGCATAGTTGCACACAAGGCTCAGGTACAGCACTGCACCTTTATTTGTTATGTCTTTTGACTTCTATCAGTTTTTGAAGACAGATATACTACTGACTTTTCCGAATGTTGACATGTTTTCCCGCGTTTTTCTCTTTGCAGTATGTGACCCTTACTGTTTTGATAGTCAATGCGAGCTGAATCCAACACCGTCCACTAGTTCGGCCCTGGAAAGATGGGAGGACAAACACGTGCGTTTGCTTATTGCAAGCTACATGAAGTTCAAAGACGAATTTGGAAAGTCATCAAAGAAGAAGATTTTCGAAAAAATTGCCCAGGAGTTTAATCTGCACTCCGATCTGATTGTTACTGTCGATCAATGTTTAAGGAAATGGAAAAAGTTAGAGTCCAAACAGAAAGAAGTAGAGGACAACAACAGTAAAACAGGGAGAGCTAAGAAAACATGGAAGTATTACCAAGAAATGGAGGAGTGTGTAGGTGAAAACCCAAACGTAAAGCCCGTATTCATTTATGAAGCCTCTAGTTCCTCGTCAATGAGTGGGTGTTCGTCACAGGTGAATGAAAATCTCAGCAGTTGTGACTCTGAAGATAGAGAAGGGGACGGAACTAATTCAAAGGGAAAAAGTCAGCAGAAAAGGGTGACAAGGAAGAGGAAATCCCGCTCCTCAGCAGCTGAAATGATTGAATTTTTAAAAGATTACAGCACGAAAAGGGAAAAGGTGGAGGAAGAAAAAATAAATATCCTTAAGTCCATGCAACAAGAAAAGAAGCAGTTTTTTGCAGATTATTTCTCCTATCTTAAAGATTCTAAGAAATAGGACAATACTTTGTACAGTGACTGTATTAAACTTTGTCTAAGTTTGTTTAAGCGAAGTCTTTCACGATCACAGAATCATGATTTAATGGGTTCCTTGGTGATCTCCACAATGTTGTGTTTTTCTTGTTATTAACCCATTTTTACAAAAATGTTTAAAATTCTGGTATTACAAGTAACCCAACCATTGTAATGAAAGTTTTTTTATAGCATTCAAAGGCAAGTATTTGAAGACACCTGAAATACATGTAAATGAACAGTCTATTCATATTAGGCCATGCCCATAAAGTGTTTTGTTTCCCTTCAACTCCAATTTAAAAGTGGGTCGGCTGGTCAAAACAAAACAAAAATAAAATAAATGTCACAACCAGGTGGGAGTCTGGGTCCAAGTAAAGGCTTCAAAAACACACATTAAATCCATATCTACAATGATAATTACAGCAGGTAATATTAATCTTTGTTTAAGAAATAAATTTTATTGAAATACATTTGTTTTCGGGGAAGAAAGGATGTTGTGCCATTTAATTAACTATTAAAAATGCAATTTTTGTCTTTTTTTTTTGGTCATTTGGGCGATAGGTAACAAAACTCTTTATAGGCCTAGCCTTAACAGTATAAAGAACAAAAATTTTAAACTAGACAACTGTTTATATTTAAATGGGCAGCCAAGAAGTGTGTGGCAGAAATTCCTAATTGATTTTTGTGAATTTGGCAATAATCAACAGGAAAATGACTTACAGCATTTTACACCCTAATTTTACAGAATACTGTCTCCTGATACAGATAAAGCAATGAGACCTCTTAATCAGACAACTCTTTAATATGTTTAAAACAATAAAAGTCTTTCTAGCAACCTTCAAAAGAAAGGAAAATGGTCATACCAAAATATTCTACTCTGGCGTCACCTTGTGTTTGTCAAAATAAAATGAAATTTATAACTGAAATTATGTTGTTTTTTCTGTCTTTTCTTCACTTGGTTTTCAATCTCTTCCTAGGATGCTAATCTGGCACACATCTGAGTATATTGCAATCTGACTATACAAATAATAATTATTTGTATATGTATACACCCTGTGAGGGGAGCCTTTCTTTTGCTTACTCAATAAGGCAGAATCAAGTGAGCAAAAGAAAGGCTCTGCTCAATAAAAGAGGCCTTGGTTGCAAGGTGACATGTATAGTAGACTGAATGAACTCTAATTACACAAGGGACTTTGCTCATGATAGTATTGTTCTTCACTTCAAACAGCTGCATTTAGGAAACAGCAAAAGCAATATCCACTAAAATAACTTGCTCGTTCAGTAAAATAAAATATAATGTTTTAATGAAAAGGAAGACAATAGTCTGTTGTTGCTTAATGCAACATTCCCATGATGTGCAGCCTCTTTTGTTGAGCTCTCCTTAAGAGTGGGTGTGCCAAACCATGCCCTCCATCATCATCATCATCATCATCGTCATCCTCGTCATCATCTTCATCCTGATCACCAAAGTATCCTTCATCAAAGTCATCATGAATCAAACAAAAATTGTGCAAGACACATGCTGAAATTATCATCAACACCATCAGTTCAATGTCTAAGTGATCAAGAAATGTCAGTTTCCTCCATCTTCCCTTTAGCAGCCGGATACACCTTTCCACTGTCTGTCGTACAGAGGAAAGTTTGTAATTGAATTGGCGTTGGTCTGCTGTCAAATGGCCATTGTCTCTAAATGGAGTCATTAGCCACCTGGAGAAAAGAAACTACAAATTTACAAACTAAATGCAGAGTGTTGAAAACTACACAAGATCAATCGATGAATCATTGGTGCATGTAAGAGGAGGGGGAGATGTCAGATTTTGATCATAAATTTTATAAGATGCCATTTGTTACAACACTGCAGTAAAAGTAGATTTTCCCTATACTGCTTCTTACTTGATATTTATTTTAAATGCACTGCATGTCTAGACATTTCTAAAATACAAGTCTGTAGGATGGTGAGATGCAAAGGCACAGCACTCTCAGTAGAGGACTACAGCTGTAGCTGTTTCAGTGGTATTCAATGCCTGCAAAATGGTTCTCCTTTACAAGACCAACTCTTTTCACTGGTTTTCTGTATAATTTAAGACAGAGAGAGGAGTGGTTTCACACATACTAAAAGAAGTCTACCAGTCTGACAAACCCATTTGCCATTTGTGCATTTTACTTTTTACAGGGTATATTTTCCTGTTCATCATTAAAAAACATAGCCCAACCGATATTTGTGAATAACTAAACTTACACATGCAAGGGATAACCTCCATCCCCTAATAGGTGAGTGTCATGGGGGAAGCGGTTGTCTGCTTCAAGGAAAACTGAAGAATTTTGCAACACCCTGGAGTCATGAACAGACCCAGGCCAACCTGCTAGGACATCCAGTAAGACCATATTTTCATCACAAATGACCTGTGAATTGTTAAAGGAAATCTGGCATTAAGATAGTTCTAACAGCTAATTTGGAGCATTTTGCGGGCTTCTATTTGTTCACTAAGGTTAGAACTAACCTGTACATTTAGTGAATGAAATTTCTTTCGGCACACATAAACTTCTGGATGTTTTACTGGTGCTCTAATGGAAATGTGGGTACCATCAATCATTCCCATAACATTTGGAATTCCACTTGCTTCTTCAACTGCAGCGGATATCTCCTGTCTGCGTTGAGCTTTGGTGTAAAACAATAACAAAGCATAATTGACTGTTTTTCTAAGTCCTCAGCATGTGAATTGAACCACAACACTTACATTAAAGTTTAAATGTAACGTGAAGGGACTTTAAGGAAAGTTAAAAAGTTAGTGGCAGGGTATTCTAATTTTAGCTACCAATTTGTTTTTTAAAACACTTTTTCAAAACATGTTCGTAATACTGAGGGTGATGGTCCGTGAACATAAGACTTACCGTCTGGCCATTTGATGTAGGTACCACATAGGTCAGTCAATCCACGAGAGCAACGTTTCAAAACCCTATGCAAACTGCTCAGGGTTATGTTAAATCTATCAGCTACTGATCGTGACGATTCTTGGTTTGCCATCATCCAAACGAAGGCGAGAACCTGTTTTTCAGGGGGAATATGTTCTCTCCCTCTATTGGTAATCAGAATGCGGTCCGTATTTATAACTTCTCGGCAGAGTTGTTCAAATGAACCGCGTGAGAGTCTAAAATGGCTTTGAAATTCTCCAGGGGAATACATGTTCACTGTTGCTTCAAAATAACCAGCTACTCTGTTTAGATTCCTACGCATAAAGCAACAAGCTGCACCCAAAATTGGAAAGTCTTCTTCTTCTTCTAACAAGTCAAGTAAGACTTCAGAGTCCTCAAATTCGTGAAGAAGCAACACTTCGTCCGCCATAATGGTCGGAAAGAGAACGCGAGAGAATGGGAACGACATTGCCCAACAATCAATTCGGTCAGACCCTGGATCGTTCGGACGCCGTTCCATTTTACCTTAGTCAGTCCCACTGGTCTGGGACCGGTCGGTTTGGTATAATGGAAAGCACCCTGCATGATGCGGTAAATAATGTGCTCTATCCAGGCTAGTCACATTGTCAACCCTTTCAATAAATCCACACTTCTCGTGCTCTTCGATTATCTCGCCATAGGATCTGACGAGGTTGGGTGTCTGAGCAATGCGACGTACCATAGCGCGTGTACGGTGAGCGCAGTTACCATAGTTGGATGGTAGTGGGGGAGAATCTACTTTCCATGGAAATTTGGCATTGTAGCTGCCATCAGACATTCTTGTGATTGATGAACTCTGGAAGTGTTGTAGGAAGGATTCATGTTCATCCGTCTCTGAAGTTGGTGAGATGCCGAAAGACTCCAAGGACCAGAAATGCTCAAGGTCATGTTCTACCTCCATTGTGGAAGACAGTGTTTGTAGCAGGTTGACAACGGTATCAGTGTGATTCACAGAGTTAGTCTGTAGTGGGCCAGAGACAAGGTAACCGAGTTTCGATTCTACAGCAGTTGGGCCTTGACCACGGATGACAGTGTCTTTCACTATGTCCCAATAGTGGTCCGCACCAATAAGGAGGGAGATCTCAAAGTTCTCGTCTGACGTCACAGGGTGAGTGAGTTGAAGACCCCTTAGGTGGGGTACGGTATGGAGCTGTTGACGGAAACGGTTCTGAAGTGGTGTGGCGATCTGTTCAAGGACAAGGACACGCAGTGGTATTTGCTCTCCACAAACGCTGACAATATTGATGTTGGCGACAGGTAAGTGTCTGCTGGATGATGAGTGTGCACCAAAGGCTGACAAGGCAATAGATTCTTTCTCAGTGTAACGTACGCCCAGTTGATTAGGTAGGGTCTGGGTGATGAAGGAGCGTTGTGCACCCTCGTCGAAGAGGATGTTAGCCTCACAGTGAGTAAGGTCATGGCCAACAGTTGCTAGGGCGGTTTCCAGGAGTGCAAGTTGACCATGGTTAACTGTACTGTTTGCTGGATTAATCGGGGCAAGAGAGGCATGTACTTGAGAGGGTAGTTCTCCTGTAGACGTTTGAGGACTGTGAGCAGGAGCAGTGCTCCTCATAGTCTGAGGGCTGGTGGGGGGATTGGTGGGACCCAAACAGAGGCTTGTGTGATGTTTTCCCTTACATTTATGGCAACGGAATCTTGACTGGCACACGGAAGACTTATGGTTTCCAAGACAGTTGAAACAGTGTCCGAGAATCTTAACCCTTGCCCATCTCTCCCGAGGATCCGTGATTACTTGACAGTTGTAGGAGGGGTGGGGACCTTTGCAGTAGAGACAATTTTTGGGTGCTGGGTTATTCTGTTTCCCGGGATGTGGGTGTGTCCCTTGTGTTTGAGTGAGGAAAGAACCAGGAACTGTAGGGGAACCTCCATAGGGTGGGTCATTAAGTTGGACACCTGCTTCAAGGATTGGAATTTCCTTTACAATGGCTTCTCTCAGCTCCTGGAACTTCCATTCAGGGTTGTCATGTTCACGAGCTAAGTTCCTTCTCAACTCATGTGGTAGGTTTCCTAGGATAATTGGGACAAGGAGATCCCCGAAGGTTTCGTGTGACCTCCCAAGAGATTCCAGACCTCTGACATGATTCTCCATAGTGTCGTAAAACAGTTGCAGGCTTGATAGTTGATCGGTGGGGTTTGGTATGTCTAGGAGAGCTTGCATGTGGGCACTAATTATCTTGCTGGGTTGCCCAAAACGTTCCTTGAGAAGTTTAATAGCCTGTTCATAATTATTGTTGCTAAGTGGGAAACCAGCTATGGCTCTTGAAGCATCCCCCACTAGTTGGGCCTTTAGGTAACTAAACTTCTGCACTCCCACCAGAGCAGTGTGGGAATGAACTGCTGCATCAAATGAGTCCCAAAATGTGAACCAGTTGAGGGGGTTGCCTTAGAAAGTAGGTAAATTTAGCTTGGGAAGACGGCTAGTGTGGTTAGCATTCACTTGAGGGACCAGTGGCGGTGACTGCGTGTTCAGGGGTGGTTGAGGGTTCAGTAGGGTTGTATTAGTTACAGAGGTACTTTCTTGAATCCCTGAAGAGCCAGTATTTGTAGGGTCGAGTGGTACGAGTGTTGTTTCGTTGTTCGCCATTTGCGGAGATTCTTGGAGGGTAGCAGGGGAAGGAGACTGATTAGAATTCTTATCAGTTACCGTCAAGTGAATAAATCTACTTATCTGGCTGGATGTCTCTTGTATCTCATCATGAATTTCCTCCGTCTCAAAAATTTCCTGCTCGAGGTCTTTCGGTTCATCGATGAGGGCCGCGATTTTTTCATCAAGTGCCTTGAGGATGGAATTCTTCCATGTAAGTTGTTCAATGATGCTATTTAGCGAGGTGACATCCATTTCGGTGGGTTTCTCCTTCTTCATAAGATCCTTTGCCTTGTTTAGGGTCTTCGTTAAATGAGCTCGATATCCCGCACGAGAAGAGATAAGTTTTGGTAGAGTTTGGTCTCGGCACCAAAATGTCATGCGGGTATAAGGGTAGTAATAATAGTGTCGGTTTAGTAACGAAAGGCGAAGATAAACGGTACAGACAAGAATCAGAACTCCAACAACAATCAGAAAATGTATTCAATATGGCGACCGCATTACAAAGGTTCTTGCCATGTGACTTGCGCGCGCATACATTGTTAACAAAGATCGCATGACAGATTAGGCAACAATAACAAACAAAACAAAATAAGATGAAAGTTCAAGACAAGTCAAGTCTATTCAACACCTATAGACATGATATGACCCTAAGGCCCCAATCCTTGCAGGCTGGGCTTAAGCACATAATTACAGAGAAAATTAAATAATTACTGTTTTCCACATTTGTGAATATAATTTTAATGATAATGAGAAATACACTGATAATAATTTCCCTACCTGGACCAACTTCAAGTGAATACCTAAAAAAATTTCCAGCTGATGCTTGACGCAAGTATCCCCTGCAGTGCCTGATGACGCCTTGCCAAAGAGTAAGTGGTGTTTTTGAAGTTATTGATTTTGTCAACAAGCTTTTTGAAATTATTGTGCTTTGCTTCAAGCCTCATCACCCAGTTCCTGACCAGTGGTCCTCTTCTGAAACACGAAGGCAAGTTTTACATGTAGTTGTACATAGACTGAAATCAGGTGACATGTCTTAAGGAACTTACTATTAACAGTAATCAGAAGAAATCAATCCAAAAGTTAATAGTGTTAATAAGTTATTAAATGAAATTTATATCAAACAAAAAAGTGGGTATAATGGCAATCACCATTGCACACTTGTGAAAAATCATGTACAAGATGCACGACTGGCAATAAAAAGGCTTCATGTTTGGGTAATGAACCATGTTGTGGTGCTTTGGAATCAATGACCTAGTATGTAGCTCTTTGAATGCACCAAGGTATTGTTCAACAAGAACTGCCAGGTATGCTGCCAGCTGAGTGCTTGTCACTTGTGCAAATACAACGTCTTCAATTTTAAGGAGACAGAGAAAATTCTCCCATTGATCATCACCTTCTGGAATCAAGTCACCACTGAGAAGTGGGAACATTCTGGCCAGGCACCACATCTGTGCAGCTAATATAAATAAGATATAATAAACTTATAGCATACCACACTTGGCTCTCGCAGTGGAAGGGCAATCCATATGAAATTAAAGTTATCACTAAACGAAAGTTAGGATTCGCACGTGTGGGCACTATAACTATCAACTACATATTAAAGAGGCCAGTGATGCCATTAGTCCTGTTGTTGTTGGTCTCCTTGTGGGGTTGGCATCCAAGCATTTTTGAGCGTCGGCGAGTAACATTGGAATTTCTTGCTTTGTTGCTACTCCACACAGGATTTTGCCAAGGGAATAAACATCACTGGCTTTGCTGTAGCAGTGGGAGCCTTTCAAAACTTCAGGAGCAATGTGAGCAAAGTGAAAAGTGTACTTCTTCGCTAGAGGAAATGCACTGTCACAGGCTTTTCCAAAGTCGATTATGTGGCCATGTTTATCAGTAACAAGAACATTGTTTGATTTTAAATCACAATGAAGAAAGCCTTTGGAGTAGATAAGTGCAAGAGCATCTGTGATATCACGAGAAATGATCAGCCAGTCTTTTTTTGTTAGTGAACTTTTAAGTTTTTGTAATATTTAATTGGCTTCCTCTCAATACAATAGTTTACAGACTGTTACAGATGTATTGTTTTCCCCTTTGAACTCCATGACTAGTGATATAGGCTCTCTTTCAACCTGGATACCTGTTATTGCAGGAATGTTTTTGTGCGTAAGAGCCTGCATGATATGTGCCTCCTTTACCATCTCCTTAGTGTTTTGCATCAGAGATTGTTTTTCTACCACCTGTATCTTTAATTGTGTGAATGTTTTTAAAACGCACCTGCCATATGATCCCTGTCCTAGAATTAATTCCTTTTCGTTGATTGGGTGAAGCTCAGATAGATCAATTAAATTGACAGTGGGGAATTTAGATGGTCCTGATTTTGTATTCTGGTGTCTAATCTGGAATAAAGCAATAATTATTTTGTCATAAACAAAGAATCAAGATCACCTTTAAAGTGAAGCAAATCAGCTTGGTAAAGATGCACTTGCTAGATTTTGTCATAAACAGTTATTGGTGAACTCTATACTCTTCAAATAGTAATAGAGTCAAATCAGTGCCTTCTTCAAGTCTCTCCTTGATTCTCATGTATCCCAACCGACTCTAAATAGTCTATGCAGTTTCATTTCCCTGGTATTTATTGATGCCCATGGGTGATAATAAAAATATTTTTTAGTGTAAAATTGAAAGTCTTACAAAAGATATCAGTAGTCTGAAGTGTTAGACCCTTTGTTGCCCTGCCCCCTGAGGGCACTACTGAGAGAGATGCCCAAAGAGGGTAGGGCAAGAAAGAATCCAACAATTTACACTGACAAATTATTCACATTCATAACCTTATGAAAGGGGACATGCTCAAAGTCCAAAGACTTTTCAATTGAAAGCCATGACCTATCTGTCTGGCATATAAAAAAAATGAAGCCATGAAAATATCAGCAAATTGCCCGTTTCTGTGTTTATAATCTCTGTATGGTCCTTCATAATGGTTTCTGAGCTGTTCTTGTGTCGAAATATATTCAGAATTTGGCAATTTTGATAAAAAAGAGGGGATGTTGTGCATTATGCCTTGAAATTCAATAAATTTCGTCATAAAAAGTGGAATTTTTAGGGCCGCATTCCTCGCCCCACTCCGTATCCCATTCCCCCCCCCCCCCCCTCAGCCCCAATAAATGTTTTGACTCCAACCCCCGGGGAACTTTCTACATAGGGCAGAATGCTGTGACATTCATTAACTATTCATGATCAGCGAAGCGGAAATACGCGCTCTGAAAAGCCCCGAATAAGAGAAGAAAGGGCGAAAATTGGCCCGGTAGCGTTGATAAACTCGATTTCATACTTTCTTGAACGATTTACCTAAAAACCTACGCGCGGTATTTTGAAGACAAATGTTGTAACTATGTTTTAAGACTAAAATAAAGAAGATTGATTAAGTGGAAGGGCTGTCCTTTTGCACTTGAAAATAAGGGAAAATTGGCCTTCTTTTGTATGGAGGCCGTTTTCAAAAGCAAGTTTCTAAAAAAGCATACTGATTTTAGAAAACCTACGCACGGTTTATGGAAAATTGATCTTTTCTTGACAAGAATCTGTTTAAAGTTTACAAATTGGTCATCGGGAACCACTGTCCTTTTAAGTTTGAAAACTCTCGTTTGAAAATGGCGCGTCTTGAGCGAGTGTGCTATTGTTTTAAGCCTTCGACTGAATAACTATGGTTGCCAAGACTAAATAATTACTTATTCATAAAACCATTCAGTCGGAAAATCATTTACAATTGCCGCGCATTTTAAAACCGAGTTTACCAGCTGGTTCATTCAAACAGCCGATCAGATCGCGCAAAAAATACAAACATGGACAACGTCAGTGATCGGGAGCTCTTTTCAGACATTTTCATAACTCGATCGATTGCAAACACGTATCCACTACTTTTAAAAGAAAAGCGAACGGACATTACAGTAAATATGGTCTTCAATGCTTCGCCATCTTGTTTAACAAATATGCACATGATCATAGTCTAACCACACTGGCCTTTGGTGCTGGCTGGCTCAGGTTGTTTTGGCGGGAACACTGGTTGGTGAATGAGACAGAAGTGACTACTTTATTTTATGAGTGGTTGAAGTTGGATTGAACAAAATATTAAAACTGGGTGTATAAAACACAGTTTAAAAGATTAACTCCAACGTTGAGCTTGATAATCGACCGTTCGGTACCGGAAAGATTGGTGTTCGCTTGGGTTCGATTACTGAACAATTCGATTGGATTCGCCGAGATCAAATCGACTATCAGGATAACGATCGCTACATAAGCTGACAAATAATGTCTCCAGCGATTGTGAGTTCGTGCATGTCGCAACTGTCGTTAAATTACCAGCTGTTTTGGTAACAGGTAAGTCACAAAGATCCGAAAACAGAATCGAAAGAGTTCTTTATACTTCTTGGTCGCTTTCCGCGCGCGCAAATTGCATACAGCAAAATAACGAATTTATTTACAGCACTATAAAATACGCTTTGTTTCTAGTGTTGGGGTCTTAAGTTCACTTTCGACGTAACGAAAGGGAAAACTTATAATTATACATCGGTGTGCGAATCAGTCGCGGAACAAACGAGAAAACAAAAGTGGGCTGAGTTTATTCAAAGCGGTTTGTGGTCATCGAAACAAAGGGTAACAATAGTGCACTGGATGCATTGTTTAGTTCGCTTCCTCCATCAGACAAATGAGCATTACCGCGCGTTCATAACAACCAATGAATAAGCTCCTTTTGGGCCGCTATGAATAATAACAAGCGTCATGGCAGACCTATATAACTGGAAGTAAATGTCACAAGAACAATGGCCATTCTACGCGATGAGACTACACGATAAACTAGTCATGTTTACGCATGTCTTTCTCTTACAAACTGCTCTTCTACGATGCCTATTTTCTTCTATATTTGCACCAAGAGAGCCTTACCCTGTTTTTTGTCCAGGCTCCTGTTATTCTGTTCGGCAAATGCTTTCCATTTGTCATAGTGAATTCGCGCCAATTCTTTGGCACGAGAATGCGCATCTCTTTCTTTCTGTGTTCGAATTTCTGTGTTCTCCCTTTCCATAGCAGTCCTTGACAGCCGTTTGCTTTTTCTTCTTTCGTTTCGTATCCTGCGTTTTTCCTCGATTGAATTTTCTCGAGACTTACGTGGCATGATCTGGCTGTTTCGGAAGCGCACGGTTTCTCTCGATCCCGCGATTGCCACCAGATTACCTGTGGCAGTGCGTATCTCCGCGTTTCCATACATCGCTATACCAAATGCGAATGGCAGCGGCTTATCGCAAAACATTAAAACGAGAAACATTAACAGGAAAAGCTTTGTTCGCTTTGAATATTAATGTACAACTAGATCTACGAAGTTCCTGGTAAGTTTTAAACTATTAGCTTTATTTGGTGCAATTTACCGGCAAAAAACCTCCTAGTGTAAAGTTGTAATATAATTTGTATTTTCCACGCGTTCCAATCTTATCCAATGATAATCACGCTTTAATAAGCTCCGGCATGCCGCAGAATTCTTTAGATCTGATTTATTTACTCATTGCTTTGGATTTCCTTCAGACCCGATTACGTCAGTGGAGGTGGTTCGGATTATGTTTTGTTGCAAAGTTTGAAAAGTGATGACTTGTCACTGATACGTAACATTTCTCCATATGAAAACTGAGTCAGTGTAGGTGGTTCGGATTTCCTGGTTTCATTCATGTTTTGTTACAAAGTTTGACCAGTAATGACTTGTCGCTGTTACGTAACATTCCTCCATATGAAAACTGAGTCAGGTTCATTACGAGTTGATGACATGAAGCGGAAAGCATAGGTGACGAAACCTGGAGCGTAAACAGGTACTCCAGAAAAAGCTCTCACAAATCCTTAGAAAAGTCTTTTAAGGATTGATGAGAGACACCAGGAGGTACTTACAGTAAGCGTCCTTTCCGTCCTGTCATGTTTTAATGGACGTTTTATCAGTTGTGAGAACTTGGTGGTCTACACCTAAGGGACCGGTCATTTATTAGAAGGGGTGGGCTAGTGTAAATGGGGTGGGGGTCATACCTTTTTGTGCACCTTAAAATGGGGGGCTGCATAAAATTGTGCAACCATTTCTGAGTGGCCATGTATTTTTGTGCATTCCAATTTCCGTTCCACAAAAAAGAAACAACACTGAACGAATCAACAAGTCAAATATTATTTATTATCAAAATGATGGCGTAACAGACCAACATAACACGGCGTATAGTAGTCCTTTCACATTGGAAAAATAAACTTCATGTATTACTCAGTATTACTCAGTATCACTGTCCTCTGATTCATTGTTTGAAGAGCTGATAGAGGGCGAGTGTACAAGCTTGATCACTTATAAGCCTTCTTTCCATCATTTGCTTTAGCCAGTAAACTTTAAGGATATTAGAGCAGCCCTATTGACTTCCTTAACTGGAATCTCACCATCAGACAGTAGTTTGGAGATTAAACCAAAATTATCTTCTTCTCGTCTATCTTTTCCCTTCTGTGCCTTTCTCTTATTTTCCTTTTTTGGACAATTTTTTTATTCAAACTTCAGAATGTGTTCACGAAACATCCTTAAAGTGCTATACAACTACAGCATCAAATTGTCAGTTCTTTTTCAACAAATCGTATCTTATGAAGTGTGCAAAGATACCACTACTTTAAGAAGATATGTTCTCACACACCGCTGGGAGCCATGTCAAGCCGACCACCACAAGCCTGACCTTTATTCACACAATAACAATAACAGGTTCACAAAATATACAAGTATACAATTGGAAGGTCAAAGCATGAACTCGCTAAAAATCAAACAAAATCTAAACTCGTTTAGAAGTGAGTTGAACGACTGAAAAACTCTAGGGTGGGTGGGTGGGAAGGTCAAGCAATGGCGGTCAACAAAAAACAACTGCCTGCCTTACATGTCACATGACCTTAACCCATCCCCAGGCCCCCAGCGGTGTGTGAGAAAAACATTTTCCACTTTTTTCGTTTCACTCAGCCAGTGGAAAATCACCCTTCTCACACACCGCTGGGAGCCATGTCAAGCCGACCACCGCAACAGCATAAAGCATAGAGTAAAAAACCTAATGAAATACTACTCGAAAAAAGAAAATGAAAATTGGCAAACGGAACTTAATGTCCAAAGTCAAACAGTCTCATAAGGACACTTGATAATGCAAAAATCAGTTTATAAGGACAAAACAGGTTCTGAGCAGCACGAGCTTAGCTGTATAATTCATGAGGTTTGGTCTTGAATTGTCTTGGTAACCAGAAGCAGGGAATCCAAAGACTCCGCAATATAGTTATTCCGTGCCTTGACGCTGCGCCAACCGCCCTGCCTCTGGAACAGACGCTCAGGGACGCCCAAAGCTGCTGCAGTTGTAGCGCCTCCAGCTCGCAGACTATGAATTCCGTACAAGCCAGGATCTAGCCCCTCCTTCCGCAGCTCGGCCTTAATAAACTTAGCTGCCCGACTATATGACATAGGATCTCTCCTAAGCTTCACGCCCTCGTTCGTCGACGACACCCGCCTGAATAGCCACAACTTCCTGTCATGATTGCCTTCCTTCAGAAACTTCTCAACCACTGCAACCGGGCAAGGTGATGAATCACTGCGAGCTATGAAAACCCATGAGCCTTGGCGAAACTGATCATTCTTCCTCTGTGTCAGAAACATGGCAAGATGAGGATCCTCAAACTGAAGATTGCCCACAGTCAATCGACTCAGATCGTCCCAGCGAAGGAAGCCAAAGAAACCCAAAGCAAACAAAACAGCCACCTGTATATCAGACAAAGGACCCTGCTCGAGGCGAAGGATAGCGCTCTTAACATGGCTGGCTTCCAAAGGTCTCCTGCAACTTGGGGGCCTAGCAAGGATCCTTCGTGCGGCCTCCGCAGCCCCCTGCACGAGAGGATGGTCACTAGGCTGCTGATAGCCGCTCTTCTTGTGGACCCAGCTGGCTCCATAGATAGCAGAGTTAACACAGGAAACTGATCGGTCCTGCTGAATAAGGTGTACCAAATACAAGGAAAACACTGTAGGATCTGCTGGTAGGGGAGTGGCCTCACACTGGACAGCCCATGTTCGCCACGCTTCATAAGCACAGACATAAGTGCTCACTGTCTTAGGTGCTCTGTCCTGGATCAGGATTGCTGGTAGAGGCTTCGCGAGATACTTCAGCCTAGGGTGAGTCATAGTTTCCCCACGTAACCAGTCAGATAAGTAAGCACCCTCTGGGGCAGGGCTAGAAACTGAAAAAGAAATGTACTGAGTAAAACACCACGTACATTAACACCTCCATAACACTCATTAAAACATGCCCAAACAGCAAGACTAATAAGGCTTACAAACTAGCTAACATATGCACACTGGCAACAAACATTAGAATGATGTTCCCCTTTGGCCAACACGGCTAGGGCTACTTTGCCAAAACAGTAAACAAAGCGCTCAAAAACTGTACGCACATCCACATTTAGATACAGCAAGCACACACCGATAACCAGTGCTAGCAGTACCCCTTAGGCCAACACAGCTGGGGTCTACTCTGCCACAACGGCAATAAACTGCTAGTCACAGTAGTGTTCAAACGTAGCGGCTGTCAATCCACAGCATAGTCATAAAATCCTGCTGCCTTGTCAAAACAACAAATGACCAGTTATGAGCCACCCAATCTATCCAGCTCCCATAACGGCAATGTTGGCTGGCTTACGATCACCAGAGCAGAAAACAAGGTCGAAAACAGATTTCATCATAGTAGTTCCACCAAGAGGAATGTTCAGCAATTGCCGTCAAAACAAAGTTTGAGTGCCAGAAGGGAGAAGGAGGGAACGCCCGCTGTGAAAATGTCACTAGCTGCAGATCATGATAGGAACATCCCTTCGTATGGTTGAATCTGTATGGACTGGCTAATGAAGGACTTCCAGCTCCCACTCTTCTCCACTAGAAGTGGCCACCAGCTTGCTGAACGCCACTTCGGAGCAATCAAGGTGCCATTCTCCCTTCCTGCTGACATGTGCCTCAACACGCGTGGAACCAGGTATGGAGGAGGGAAAAGCCAATTAACTTCATGAGACCAAGAGACTGTAAAGGCATCTGCTGCCACACAACCTGGGTTATGATACCTGCTGCAGTACCTCTCCAACTGCTTTGTCTTCAGGCTAGCAAACCTATCAATGGTGTGGGGACCCCACAAGGCGTCAAGGTAATTAAAGCAAGCTGGGTCTAACATGTAGTCATTAGAATCCTCCAACCTCGACAGCTCGTCTGGTCTCGTATTTTCATCTCTGCTAACCCACTCAACTGTCAAGCGCATGCCAAGTTCCCGGCACAACCTGTAAACCACCACAGCCTCCACGTCCAGCTCCTTGATGCGGCTTCCCACTGACAAAAAAATTTCTGCATTCTTGTTATCGGTGCGATGGACACGTCTTTACCCCTGACTTCATCTGCAAAAGATTCCAGCACATGCCTGATGGCAGCCACCTCTCTAAACGTAGAACTTTTTCTACTTTCTTCACCAGACCAGCTGCCTCTGGCTACCTTACCACTCAACTGCACTGCGAAACCACCCCAGCCTTGCCCACTTGCATCTGAGTAAGTTATAACCTCCACTTTTGGACTAGGGGACCATATTGGGTAACCACCAGTGTCAAAATTTACCCTCCAAAACTGGGCCTCAGCTTGACTCTCCTGAGATATCAAGAAAGGCCTGTCCCAGTAAGCTGTTTGACATATGTCCCTGTAGAGTGCCCTAGTCCAGAGACGCGCTACAGGGCCCAATGCAAGACCCATCGAAACCAGTGAACCAGTGATGCGTGACAAGTGACGTGCTGAAACCACAAACTTCTTAGCTGTAGTATCATTCAACAGTTGTTTCAAAGCATCAACTCTCCTTGGCGGAACCTGGAAAGTTCCAGATCACAAATCCATTATAAAGCCCAGGAGTTCACCACATTGTACTGGGTCCCCCTGACTCTTCTCTTCGTTGGCAACAAAGCCACTCAACAAAACGTCCCTCCTTACTTCAGCTGACAACCTGACTGCCTCACCTCAGTCCCGGTCTGCACCCGCTCCATCATCGAGATATGTAAACAATCTGAAACCTTTGCCCCTCCAGTGTTTCACGAGTGCCCTTTTGAATCTTGGTGAAGAGGTAAGGACCAGTTGATAAGCCAAACGGAAGGACCGTGAATTTAAAAAACCTTAGCTGCCCCTTGTAGAATGAGGAAAATCCGAGGTATTTGCAATGCGGAGGAAACTTTTCGATGTGATGATAGCCACTCTTATAATCAAATTTAAAAAAACAATCATCTTTATGAAATAAGTCTGCTGCTGTGCGAATGTCATCGTACTTAAATTTTCATGACCTCAGGTACTGGTTGACATAACGCAAGTCCATGATTAGGCGGCATTTTTGTGCAGAGTTCCCCACGACACCCAGTGGGTTGCATACTGCCAAGTCCTCACTTTTTACCTCCACTACAGCGCCAGACAGCAGTAACTTTGAAATCTCAGTGCAAACAAAAACATTATCTTCAACAGCACTAGGATGGTTCCTGAAAAAGGCCTCCTGAGGAAGGGAAATAAACGGTAACCTATAGCCTTCTTGAAGGACACGCAGAACCCACCTACTAGCCCCAATGTTCTTCCAAAATGAAATGTTCTCCCTCAATCTGCCTTTCACGACCGTGGGACAAGCAAAATCAACATTCTCGAACTTGAGATATCCATTATGTACACTCTCTTCTGGTGGGAAGTTCACGGCATCACCGTTGACTTCCAGATGATTGCCCATTGTTCTGGCCCCATCCAGGACCTCCACTTGCGACTGATGCATAGCAATCCCGGGCGTAATGGCCGTTTCGACCGCAGCGAAAACACAACTGCTTGGGGTTACGCGCCATATTGGACGACATTCCTGCCGTTCGGAAGTTGTGGCTTTTTTCAGCCACCACACGTTTCGGCCCATCAGTTCCTCGTTGTGGGGGCGACTTCTTCGGTTTCCACTTCGCTGCAGCTGCCTTTCGTCTCTCCTCCCTGAGTTGCTTGCTTTCTTTGACAGCCTTTTTTATCCGCTTCTCGTTGCCAGAATCGTTAGCAAGTGGTTCGGCCGCATTACATTCCACCGTGTCCCAACCATACTTATCGGCAAGGCAAATGTGCTTATTTCATTCTAAAAGAAGTTTCTCACCTTCCTCGAGGAGCTCGGTCCTGGATTCATCATCACTCGTATTCTTAGCCCTGTCAATTTTATCCAAGACGTCGCGATTAAGTTTGTACTGCTTCTTGTTTCCCTTGAAACAAAACTCCGGTTCCGGATCGCTCAGTTTTGCCATGTTTTCGAAGCTTCGCATCATCAAGCTCGTTCTTCAGCTTCTTTAACTCTTTGGAATACAGTTTCTGCTGCTGCAGCGGCTCCTTTGCCCAACTTGGCGGTTCCTCGGCTCAGTTTGGAGGTTCCTCACGCTCCGGGCTTTCGTGCCTTGAACCCTGACTTCATCGACTATGACCTCGCTGACTAGCGCTTTTGTTGTATGGCTCAAGTTGGCTAACCGCCCGAGAACTCCTTTTTGAACGTCTCGTGTCCTTTGACATGCTTCACTAACGATTCGTGACTAAGAAATGCAAATATTTTCGCACACTTTCGCAAAAAAGGTCAAGCAATGGCGGTCAACAAAAAACAACTGCCCGCCTAAAATGTCAAATGACCTAAACCCATCCCCAGGCCCCCAGCGGTGTGTGAGAAAAACATTTTCCACTTTTTTTGTTTCACTCAGCCAGTGGAAAATCACCCTTCATTTATGGACAGCCACTGTATCATTGGAGAGATGTTCCTTGAATATTAAATATTCAAGGAACATCTCTCCAATGATACAGTGCAGCCTGTAAAGAAAATGGTGAAAGTTTTGCACTCTGCGACTTCTGAAGCACGAGAGAACAATGCTGTGAGGAGATTGAACATGTTGTGAGGCCATTTCCTGACAACGAAAGTGATAAGTATCATTATTTTCCTTTGTCTAAAACCCCAGCAAACAACAGGCTTGTCGATGATTGCATGCCAAGGGTACAGCTGAAAGCAGCATACGCATCAGGGCAGTGCTCCTTGGATGATCCCACCAGTATCTCGAAATTCTCAAGAGAATTTGTTCTGGCTGCGGGATGCGTGAAAGACTATCTGGAGCATTTGACATTACTCGATCTTAAGAAAGACAAAAGAAAGTAGGAAAGACTGGCTAAAAGTCAACCAAGGCAAGCAAGACATACCAAGAGTATGATTGGAATCGGACGTTTAAAGATGGCTGCCTCAGAAAGCAGACAATAGCAGTTATCGATAAGTACTTGAAGCATCACGGGCTTCGTACTGCATCAAACAAGCATGCAAAGCTAATGGAGGTGTAAAGGCACATTATTCAACAACAGATACAGGGTTTTACACAAGAAGAGGGACATCCACTCTGCAGTCGTGAAAATGAAGAGGAATACTTATCTTCTGATGATGAAAGTGTTCAAACACACTATGTCCTTGTTGAGGTTGGCTCGAGTTCAGAGGATGATGATGAGAAAGGGGATGATATTCAAATCACAGTGACAACTACTAGATCTGGGAGGATGGCGTTTCTGTAGTTGAGGGCAGGTCATCTTATTCATGCGCAGACTCCAAGGGAGGCCACATTATGTTATGCAGTGGCAAGAACAGGCCCACGAGAAATTATGTATAAGAAAATTAACATGCACCAGCCCACCCCCCCCCCCCCCCCTCCTCTGATAAATGACTGGTCCCTAAACAGGAGCCCAGTACTAGACAAGCATTATGCATACTTAGGAGACCTCATTCCACGAAAAGGCAGAAAGAAACATTCTCCTATTACGAGAACTGAGAAAGCTGTCTGCAGTCATCATTAGGCTGATTTAGCGTCATTTGAGGACGCGAGAGTGCGCGGAATAGTCTGGACGCGGGTCTATATCTACTATCTTATGGGGATCTTATGGGTATTCTTGATGCGCGCGCCGTCGTCAACTGACGTTCCCGTTCTGTTGTTAAATCTCATCACCCCGTATTATTTGTTTCATTTTAATATTACAGCTGTGTTCTAAAATTGTTACCATTCTTTTCCAGCCAAAGTAATCCTGACCAATCGGAAGGAATCCCTTTAGCCAATGGTATCCTTGCTGATTCGTCATCATCGCTAGAACCAATTCGCTCAACGCACGGTTCCGAAATTATTCTCCCCAGGAGCATGCTCCGTGCGCTCTTCACTCAAGAACCTATGTACATTACGCAAAAACAACGTTTCGCTTCTAAAAGAAACTTGTAGAAACTGAATGATCGATTTTACCAGTCTGCGTTTAATAGAACTGAGATATTGAAATAGGTAACGCTGAAAAAAGGAATGCCAAAAAGATTCCGAGAATAAAGCCTGGGTCACACTTGTAACATAAGCATAAGCATAAGAATGTTCACACTTGTGACATAAGCATAAGAAAGGCGACATACGCAGGCGCATTGGGCTTCCAGGACAAGCGGGAAATTCGAAAAACTCTTCATACAGGCTGAGTACTCAGACAAATCATGTCAACTTACCATTCTCAATGCTGACGGCTTTGGCGACATCTTGCCAGGCTAGGTTTTTTTTCTTGTTGTCTTTAAAATCAGGTGATGCCTTGTGGTGTAAACAAGGATAAATGCGAACAGCTTCGGCTAATGGGTCGCTATTTTTTCCGAGAAATCTGTAGAAGACGCCATCTTGGAACTGCAGATCAGCCGGCAGAGATTGGGCACTATTTTCAATTATATTTCCGCTGATATCAAACAGTGCTGCCTCGTTATGCTTATGCTTATGTCGCACCGGTTTACACTTGTGATAACTTGACATGAGCATAAGGATAAGCATAAGCATAGGAAAACGAAAAAGTTTCCTTTTTCTTATGCTTATGCTTATGCTTATGTCACACCGGTTCACACTACACATTCTTATGCTTATGCTTATGCTTATGTTTATGCTTATGTCACAAGTGTGAACCAAGCTTAAATAACTTATTTATGTCAAAGAAAACGTTTACATAAATTTAGAGTAATTTGCATTGTTTGCGCAATGAATCCCGAAAGACTGTGCTGTAGCTAAAAGACACTCTAAGCTTTTTTCCGACAGAGATGAAGCAGAACTTTCAGGTGAAATCAGTAAAGTTTCTATTCTGCATTGTAAATATTGCCCTTGGGTTGCAGACTCGATAAGTGTTATAATTTGGTGAAAAATTAATAAAAAAGTAAATAACATTACAGCATACTTTTGTTCTTTCATGACGTTCTTGTTTGATGCCTTATTTATGTACCGTGGGGGGGGGGGGGGGTCCCATTAAGGGAGTGAGGGGAGGTCTTCGCATCGTGCCTGTATATCACGGTCTGTTCTCTCCTCTGGCCTGAGGAAGGGATGGGAGGGGAGGGGGAAGAGTGGATCAAAGGGAATTATTAGTGAGGGCAGTTCGGATTGGCTGTCAACCTCGTTCTTAGAGCTTTTCCTCCCCATTTTAAAAAGGAAAAGCGCTGGGAACGAGGTTGGATTGGCTGTCTGTCTAAATGCTCAGAAGTCTACAGCTATTTCAATTAACGTTGTCCGATTAAAATCAAGCTAAAAGACACTGACCGCAATGTTTTGTGGGATTATTTTTATGAATAATTTCATCAAAATCATCCCTGCGCGTGCAGGTCATTGTACTGCTAATTACAACCTATTGTTTTCTCCAGGCATGACTGATTTTGATGAATTTATTCATAAAAATCCCACGTAAACTTTCGGGCTTGTCTTTTAGCTTCATGCTTTGAACCGACAACGTTAATTGAAATAGCTGTATACATAAAACCGCATTGCAAAGACCACCCTACAATCAAAGACCTTCTTGATTCCCCGCCAGAAAAAAAAACAAGGCTCTGCTAGCAGGGTCTTCAATGCAATGACCTCCCAGTGTTGTTATCGAGTGCAGGACCCGAAGGATTCTGGGCCGGTTCTCCCCTCTATTCACCCCCATTCCGATGGCGTTGAGTGGATAACCTTACCCAGTGTATAAATCGTTATCCAGCGGATAAAATGTACTCCAACCAATACATTTCATTCACTGGATAAGCCCAGATTATCCACTCTTTAAACAATATCCGTAGGGGGGGGGGGGGGGAGGTGGCACTCCCCTATATGGGCTATACGGGGACGTGCCACTGGATAGGGTATGGTTTTTGGCCCCTCTTCCTGAACAGGGTATATAATTTCAAGCGGGTCTGTCCTGGTCCCGTCTTAGACAGGGTATGGTTGGAAGACTGTCGTCGAGTATTTGGCAATCCGAAATTACTTCCATCACTTCTAGGTAATGTATTATTTTATCCGTTGTGATTGGTGTTCGATTCGTGTTTCAATGCGTGGAACATCACGTCCGGTAAATGACAGTGGGCCTTTGAAATGTAATTACTATTGCCAATAAACACTTGTGTAAATCAAGAACTAGATGTTTTTCTTTGTCCTAAACAGGTTCTTAAAATAGAGGACGTTGTTCTACACAGGGTAGGTATTTAAGATCAGGGTTTCAAACCCCCCGCGACACCCCTATACCGAAACACGGGTCAAGTACCCCTTCCCCCCTTTCCTGGAAACAACTGGGGTCTGCTTGAAAGTAATTTACAGATGTGTTGGCCGTGGGATCGATTCTATCGGCAAATCTGAATCAGTAGCCGTAACCTGAATTGATGCCAAGAGCCTGGGAATGAGTTTTGTCACGAGCTTGCCACGTGGTGTCATCACGAGTTAAATTTTTTTGACCCAAAAGACTTTGCTACCTCATAACCAAACGTGGCCGCAAGCTTTCTCGTCTCTGAATTTAAAGGCATTTTATTTGAAAAATTTTGCGTTCTTACGTCCTTATAATTGTGGTTCAAGTTCAAAACGCATTTAAAATGTGAGAGAGAAATGATATTTGCCCCTTTTCAGGTGTTTGCAAGGTTCTAAGTTTATGTTTGAAAGCCACCTGACTCCGCTTCATGACCAGGAAAACATCACGAACGTAAGTTCGATTTCCTTAAAACATGAAATATCGGATAACGTATTTAATTGTTTACGAGTTTAAAGCTCTACGTAATGACAGTGTTTTGATTAATTAACTCTTGGATTACTGCTATAGAATTATTTAAAATTGGGGTAATTAACTTTTGTTAGCGCCAAGTTCGAATCCACGGTAATAAGAAAGATGGCGACCAATACCTTTACTCATAATTCGTAGCGTAAAACCCTAAAAACGTACAGAAAAGTTCTAAAAACTTCAAACCTAGCATATACGATGGTGTTAGAAATGCGGAAGAAAAACTATTTGACTTTTTATGAGCCTATTGGCTTGTTATGTATCAGTCAATTCCAAGCCCGATCATCCCCCCCCCCCCCCCCCCGCTCCGTAAAAACTAAAATCTTACTTTAAGACGTTTTTTACACTTAATTCTGGTGCTGTGGTAAGGCAGCGCGTAAATCTCATTTGAAGACGATTTATCTTAGGATAAGACGACTTTCTTCTTATTTATACGATGATGGCGTCTTAGATTAAGATGATTTTTTCTTAGATTCAAAGTGCTCTGGTAAGTCATATTTTCATCTTAACTCAAGATTTGAACAATCTTATTCTAGATGCTTTAGAATCTCAATTCAAGTTTCGAAGCAAGGAAGAAATCTTCAATCTAACTGCAACGGTCACTATTAAGCCTACATTCAAAAACAGGGAGCGTTTAATACCGTTAAGCTTGAACATGATACATGCAGCAATGAAAACACAACAAATTTCAATCCATAGTACTTTATTAAAACCAAATCTGAAAAAACACAACTTATACAAATCCGCTTACCGTAAATTTGCAGTAAAACAGAGGTCGGGCCGCGGCATTTTAAATACTGTTTTGTTGGTCTTAAAAGTCCCGTAAATTATAAACTTTGCATTGCAGATTGTCTGAATTGTCACTACACTCATTCCTTTGATCGGTGACGCAGCAGAATTGCAGGACTCATCTTGGTTTTCAAAAAACAGGCGGTTTAGAAAGCGACAGTAATTTCTTCATTCCATTTTCATTCCGCTGAGTGTGCAGTGCACGCTGTTAAGTTCGTGTATAGTTGCAACGTTTAGCCGAGCCTTTAGACCGTATTTGATGTCCAGATGTCTTCTCATTTGAATATTGAAGTTGTTGTCTCGAAATTCTTGTAAATTCTCCACTCTCCCCTGCTTGAAAAATATTAACGGCTTGTTTTAAGTCTGAACAAGGTGAGAGTTTGCGATGGATCAAAGCTCCAGACTCCAGCCCAGACTCCGTGTCTGCAGAGTTTGGATCAAAATCAACCAATCAGAAGAGAAGTCCTGTTCCCTATGAGGTCTGCATTTTTTAATGAACCAATCAGGAAGGCCGTTCCAAAATTTGGATCCTTTTGTGTTGGAATTTTCTATTTCTTCCAAGTTAGCCTTTTTTTATTTATTTTTTTTTACCGAGAACTAAAATGGTGATTAAATCGCCGATATCTGGCATGTCAGATATCGGCGATTAAATTCGCCAAATGTGCCCGTTCCCGCGATTTTTTTTACGCTCATCGCTGCGAATTGCCAGTAAAGTAAATCAGTCAGGTTGGGCGGGTTTATCACATGAACAAGGCCGCGATCGGCGAAAAAAAATCGCCAGGTATGTCCGCATCAATCGGTGGCAAAAATCACTTGCGATTTTCGCTGGCGATCAAATTCGCTGCGATCGTCGTATAAAATGCCAGGTGTGTCGCCAGCTTAAGGCGTATTGCATCTTACGTAGGATGGCAGTATCTTATAGCCTGCTTAGGCGTCTTAAAATTTCCACAAGACCAAAAAACGTCTTAAAATAAGGACCCCATCGACTCAGATTAATATAATTAAGACTGGTCTTTCTTAAAGTAAGATGCCTCAATGTTGATTAAGATAAGCGCTTCTCAAATGAAGACGATTTAAAGACAATATTTAAGACAATCTTTTATCTTATATACTAACTGAGACTCCGATAGTCTTCACTTGAGATCTCCTGTGTTAAAATAAGATGATCACCGTCTCAACATTATGTGGTGGTGGTCTTGCATAAGACGGGAAACGTAAGGTAAAATCTTAGTTTAAGATTTTAGTTTTCACGGAGCGGGCAACCCCCGGGCATTTGACCCCTGTTCGGCTCCACATAGTGGGGCATTTGACGCGAATAGAAACCCGACCCATCGGGCATTTGACCCGTCGAAAAAATGCTGGTCAGCGGTCGCATAAATTGTCGGAATGCTTTATTCGCAGCCAGAATTTACTCGTATATTTTGCGTCAAACAGTTTTTAATGTAGTAAGCCATTTAATACTACCATAGAGAAGTGTTCCAACAAATATATCTGAGATTGTTTTTGGCATGGCGGGGTTACATAGTGCTCTTCGCTTCTCATTTTCAGTGGTATGTCCAAGTTCCTTCAAGCTTCGTTCTCCCTTTGCTCGGCGTTCGAAGCTCGACTTGTTGGCTTGTCTAGGTTTCATAACATAATGTTTTTTATCATTGTTCCTGTTATCACACGTATTAGCAAACTTCATGTACATTAAATATAAAAGAAAAGCGAGTATCGGTACATATATCGTTGAACTCTCTGTTAGTTGAGTTTCATATGTGATGTTATGCATTATCTTTAATAATAAATTGTTTTAAATTTATTAATGTATGAATTTCGTTGATTTTTATATAAACAGCTAGCGAATACAAAAAAAAAAAACCAACACGATGACTTTTCAGCCCCAACCAGTGGGGCATTTGACCTAGAAATCGGCCCATATAGAGGGGAATTCGATCAGGCATTTTTAAAAAAGTCAAATGCCCGGGGGTTTGCCCGGGGGGGGGGGGATGATCGCTTTTGGAATTGACCCAGACATTACGTTCGCAGGAGACTGCGGTAAAATGCACAGCCCAGTCCTTTTTGTTACGGTGGATTTTGCAGGGTTACGGGGGGAAGATGCAATGACCAGTAGGGGGGAGGGGAAGGGGTACTGCTCGCATTTTTTTGTGATGAAGAGGGGAGGAGGGGCAGCTCCATCTGTTCTCCAAATTCTGACCCAATAGCCCAATTTCAATATATTAAAATTCAGCCTGAAACAACAAATATCACAGCAAGGCTCAAACTCTACAATTTATTCCTCGGAGCCTCACAGTGATGTTTATTGTATTGAAATTGGGCTATTTCAGACCAATTTTCAGACATTACTCTCTTAAAATCCAGTTACCCATTAATTCTTAAGATTTTCAGACCAAAATGACTCAAAAGCAATTATTAGGTGGATTCATTAAAGTTGAAAGACATCAATATGTGTGAGATTACAAATACGCCAAATTTGGTATATTTTACACCAAAAATTTATCCATGAGTCCAAAAAAAATCCTACAGGGAATTTTTTGACTCCAAGGTAGTGTCCAGAAAAATTCAGCAGAAACAAATTTGCATGGCTGACACTCAACTTTTCAGTTGCCAATTTTTGCGTTTTCACAGCTTTTCGAAACGATACTTCGAAAGAAGAACTGCTAAGGAATACAGGACAGTTTCAACAGCAGAAATCAGAGAATTAACAGGAAAGAAATTGTGCTTCAAGGAGAAATTGTTGTTTTATCAAGCCGACAGGCAAGCAGACATCTCAAATCATTATTCAAGCCAAGACTTTCTTGGTAATTTTTGAGTACTTCTGGGAATTCATCTCACAAACAAATTACAAGTTTAATTGTGAATTTGTATGAAATACTGTTCTAATTGACCGATTCTTCATATTCCTAACAGTTTTTATGGAAATTCAAAATGGACTTCAAATTGTTTGCGCTTCTGTAATCGCGAATTAAAAATTGTGCGAGTTTCTTTGTTAGTCGTAAACAGACTTACCTGAAAGTTTCAATTAGGAAAGCTTTTTTTCTGTTTTTAACTTGTAAATGCGCACATGCACTGAACAAGTTATCAAAATGTGGGGAAATTGTTTCTCGTTCAATCTGTCATAAACTTTATATTAATTCAATCAGAATCTAATCAAAATCATGTATTATTCATTAGTCTACGTATAGCTTATGTATTCACCAGCAGCTGCCATTACAGGACAAAAAACAAGGACATAAAATCAACGCAACAAATAACTTATTCTTAAAACAAAACATTTACAAAAACTAAGGGGCAACTTTCCTTTAGTAACTAAACACTGAATTTACATACGGCCGAACGCTACACTTCACACATTTCTATCTCCGGCCAGAAAATGTAAACGTTTAATTAACTTTAAAGACCCTAGGCAATTCCGTAGGTAAAAGGCTAAGCCTAAAATAGGAAACTAAAACTTGGTAATAAATTTTTATTCGGAGCCCAGTGTGATCGATGACATTGATTCACCAGAGCAAACGTAAACACTGAAAATTTGCTTGAGATTCTACTGAGTACCGTGACTCTTGATGCATTTCCATAGTTTACGCTCACTTGGATAAACTCAAAATGGCAACTTTAGCAAGATTGAAAACGTCTTCTGATGTTATAAAACACTGACAGAAGCCGTCGTTTGAACATAGAAAGGAATTACCATGTTGAAAACACCGGCAAGATTTCGGTCACATGCTAGGCAACCCAAATTGTTCACATGTATCAAGAACATGATGCAAGGGAAATAAATTTACAAGGTTCTTGGAAGAAAAACTGGACGCTTTTGTTTTGCATCAATAGTGTTGGGAACCACATAAAACTACCTGAAGAACATACACTCCACCTTTGCGTTGCTTAGCATATCAAAAGGAATCCAAGTGTGTGTTTAATTTAATTGTTTTGTGCGTTAAGCAAGTGACTATAGATAATGCATCCCTGCAATGTGGTGTGGAGTCCACAAATCCTTGTAGCGTAGTTTGATGCGAGCACTACTTTATGGTTACCACCATTCACTTCTGCATTCACAAGTTGGCTCACAAGAGCCTTTTATTCTTTCTGTTTTCAATGATGAAACATGATAACTGTGTAATCTTGCGTAAACAAACACGTCCTTGCAAGCGGATCAAATTAGCCCAGTGACGTGAGGATCAAATTTCATCAAAACTTATACTTTCAAGATTGTTTTTTGGAAAATTTTAGAATTGGCAACGAGTGTATTTTATTCCATAACTAGTAATTTTATCCATATTTTTAAACCAAAGGGGGGGGGGATGTTTTTTCCCCTATAAGCTGTGTATTTTTACTGCACAGGGGGTTGTTTATTGCCACTGCAAATTTTGTGAATATTTGGAAAACCTGTGGTCAGCCTGGTGATCAAAGGGTTAACATGGTGTTGGTGTAGGGTAAGGTCGTCAGTGTCCCTGTGGTGCACCACCTCCAAAAGACAAAAAAATCACTGAGTAACCTCCCTCCCCCTGGTGATGTTATATGACAAAGAGGATGATAGAGTGACTACAAAATGGGCATGGCATGTAACAACGATCCATCATAGCTGGCATTAATTTGTGGTGTTTTTGCAAACAGAAAACATGTGAAAAATAATACTGTTGTAACCTGAGCATGTGGTAAAGCTGCGTTAGATTTCTAAGGTTGTTACATTTGAGGGGATAAAGGAGTTTACTTACAGAATTTCAAGTTGTGTGAGTTTTGGTCTTCTGTAATAGAACAGTACAGTAGACTTGGCATTTGGAGCATAACCAAGTGATTTGTCTGCCTTGGGTATTTTTTTCCATATATACATGTATATAAAACAACTGTGCAAAATTTGAATTTCTGGGTCTGATTTTTTAACATCTGTATGTTTGTATTACAGGATCAGAGGCATGATGAGATGATGGAAGATGTACCCTACTCAAATGGTGACCAACTGGACAGTGTAGATAATCTTTTGGTTTGTTCTGTCAGTAGTGAACCAAGCATTAAAAGGAGAAGTGTTGTGAAATGTGCAAGGATGTTGAGAATTAGCAGTACAAATTTTGTACTGCTATTTCAGCAGCTTTAATTGTATTTACAGGTATTATATGTGGGTTGGACAATCGGAATTGAGCTTTGGACAGTTGAATAATGGATAAACAAAATTTCAAACAGTGGTTTTTGGATTTGATACTGACAACACTTCTCCTTTTAATTTAGGCAAGCAGCTACATTAACGAAGAAAGTTCATGATTACATGTAATTCCCCCAGCTATGTTGGTACAATAATTATTAGTCTTAGAGTTTTTTCTACAGACTGTTATATGTCTACTGACCATTCAATGTGCATGCAAGTTTGTAAAGGACACAGGAAAAACTTGAAATTGCTTTTTTTTCGTGATATTTCATAGTTAATATGTGCCGTGAGAATGGGGATTTGTAATCAGACTCTTTCTTTGTAGCTGCATCTATAAGTAAAGTTCTGCAGTCCCATGCCTGCATCCAATTATCAGACAAAAGACCAAATTTTATTTCGGTTTGACATTCTGAAAACTTGACGGCATTTATTGAAGTTTTGGCATGCAAAAGTTAAAAGTAAGTCCACTGGAATTATTAAAAATTCAGCATCAGTCTTCTGGAACTCAAGCCAAACCAATCAACTACATACAAAGCTGCATCACACTATAGGACATTTTATCATCGTGGAAACATGATGAAATCATGCCAATCACTACAATTTGAAATATTCATTTAAACTTTATGTGGGATATAAGTAAACTTTGGTGCACTCTAGACAAGCAGAACTTTACTTTACTTGATTGATATTTTGTCCCAAACCAAAAATTTCAAAATATCAAAAATTGACCAAAATTTCTTTCCTCAGAATTTGATGATACACACTTGATCTTAGAGTAACATTACTGTCATTACTCCAGAACAGTTTTTATTTTTTGTTTTTCACTCCTAGCACGAAATTGAATATTGTCACTGTCCACCTCTCGCCTTGTGTGAAATAACAAATGTTGATTGATTCCCGGTATTTTATACTGCCACAAATCAGGTTACAAGAACAACAGAAGCAAAGAGACTGTTGGCAATGAAACAAAACTTAGATTTTACTTACCAAAATTATTCTTTCCTTTTTAGCATTGATAGCGGAGCTCCCGCGCGCACCGCAAGGCGCGCGCGAGCGGAGCCCCATAGCTAAGAGATTTTGGTAAACCCATCAGTGCGAGAAATTTTAGTTTGGTTATGACGTCACTTCCGTCCGACCGACCGTACAACGTACGTACGTATGCTCCTCCATGTAAGCAATGTGAAATGAGACACTCAAACCTTGTGCTGCAAATCAGGTTTTTTTCGGCGGGAAAATGCATGGCCAACTGCGCTGCTGGCCGGGTTTGTTTGGCAGGAAATTGCATCGCCAACTGCGTTTGAGAAAAAAAAATTTTTTTTGAAGACGACGTGTACGACAAAACGCAAACTCAATTTATGAATAAGTCTACAAACATGTAAAGCAAAGAAAGGGAGATAGAAAGAGATCAAGAAAACAGGCGACGAAGAAACGAAGTTCCACGTCAAAGAGAGCGATTGAGAGTGGTAGCAAACAGGGAAAACATGAGTGACGAACAAAGAGAGAAAGAACAGGAAAGGGTGCCGAAAAAACCTTGTGTTGCGGCACAGGGTTTGAGTGTCTCATTTCACATTGGCTTACATAAATGAGCGTATGTGCTGTAACCCAGGTTGTTTTTCGGCGGGAAAATGTATGGCCAACTGCCCTGCCGGCCGCGTTTGTTTGGCGGGAAGTTGCATCGCCAAGTGCGTTTGAGAAAAAAACAAAAAAAAAAAAAATTTTGAAGACGACAAGATACAAAGTCAATTTTTATATGTGACCAACAACAGGAGAAAGAGAAAGGCAACTAGCGCCGGGAGAAACAAATCGACTGGCACATCATCAGAATCTGGAAGTGAAATCATTTTACTCCGATCCGGCGCCACGAAACGTTGGATTTTTCCTCTTGAAGTGAAACGTTTCGCTCACTTAACGTTGTAAAACGAACGGAAAAATCAGCAATGGAATAAAGGGACTGGTTATTCTCAGAAGAGGCGAGTACATTCATGCAATTTTGTTGACAAAACTTTGCTAGTTTGCTGGTTTGCAACATATTGTTTTCTTGCAGTTTTGACACGCCGTTTAACTTAAGCTTAAGCTAATACTGCTAACTTCAGAACAGTATTTTGAACTCATTTTTTCGGTCCATGTTAATCATTTTCCTTGGAGTTTTATTTTCTGATCTCGTCCAATTTTGCCGTCAAACAGCGGGAGAAAGAGCAAGGCGGATCGCGGCGGGAGAAACAAATCGATTCTTTTAGCAGCTTTTAGAGGCGGCACTTCATAGACAGCGGCCGAATCTTGAAGATAAATTATTTTGCTCTAATCAGTGTCTAATCTGGCGCAATGAAATGAAATTAAGATTCGATGGATTTTTCCTCTTGAAGTGAACCTCAACGTTGTAAACGAACGAAAAAATCATCAATCGAATAAAAGGACTGGTTATTCTCCAAAGAGGCGAGTATATTGATGTGATTTTGTTGACAAAACTTTGCTGTTTTTGCAAGATATTTTTTTCTTGTAGTGTTGACACTGCAACTTGTTTAACCTCAGAGCAGCCTTTTGAGCTCATTTTCCGGTCCATGTTCGTTATTTCCCTTGGAGTTTTATTTTCTAATCTCATTCCATTTTGCTTCATTTAAAAAAAATTGATTCTGAGCTAAAATAGTCAGTCAAACAAACGTCTCCCAACATTGTATCGTTGGCATAAACTACTGACAAGTTTTTCTCGCATATATTTCTGACAATCTCTATGAATTATCACAGTGCTTTTTTCATTTATTACTCAAAGATATATTTGAAGTGTGTTTTTTGGTTAGTGTATCCATTTTCTCTGAGGTTTATAGCGTACGGCCTTCTTGATAAGCAAAATTTACTAGGCAGTGACAGTGCCGGTAGTGCGCGTTGGCTGTTCACAAACCATTTTGCCTCGATCATCTTAAAAACTAAAAACAGTAATAAAAACAAAATATCATTTTGAGCCATGTGAATTCCGCTTTAATAACACAGAGGGCAAAATGTTGCTAAAACTATCAAGTTACTTCGTAAAACAGTCAGTAAAACACTCATCGAAGGTGCAAGCAAACCAATGAACAAATTATTTTATTTTTTCGTAGGGTACAAAACAAACAAAACCGACGAGAACAGTTCCCATTAAACACATGTAATTAAGAGAGAATACAAGTTTAATCCAGGAGCAAACTAACAACGATAAATCAAATGTTAGGCATCAATTAATTGTTCACCTGCGCTGTGAAGCTTCCTACCGCTTGGAAATCACATGAACATAGAGCGATACTAAAATAGCAAACGATGGATCCAAAGAAGGAACTTGCGGAGTAATTTCTTCCTGCTCCCTCCTCCCATCAAAAGGACACTTTCATGCTCGGTTATCGTTCGTTGAAAGCACTTGGACGCCATGTCTGATTTCAGTTTCTCAACCAAACAAAATAAAATCAATCCAATCCAAGTCTTTAGTTTTTGACACAAATAATCTTTTGCTGTTTCTTGTGAGAGACACCAAAATTAACCTTTAGGAATTTCCCTCAACGCTGCAGCACTTGATTTCCATGTATTTTTGGTACAAAGAACCCGGCTTTAAGAGTCGAACTTCGAAAGAACCTCAAAGAACTTGGTTTTTTTTTGGACACAAAATGCAGAAACCAACAAAATGTAAAACTGTCGTGCTCAGCCAATCAGGAGCGAGTATTTTCGCCGCTCGACCAATCAGGAGTAAGTAATTTTGCCCTCGGTGAAAGGAAAATTACGAAAAACTGTCCTCTGTTACAACAAATCACCATTCAGTAATTTTGCCCTCTGTTTTACATTGTTATTGTTGATGAGCAGTTAGCTGCGTATGCATTAAAAATGTACTGTATAGCTGCAGAATTGATGAGGAACTCATAAGGTTATTACGTTCATACAATAAGCAGACTTCTATTGTGGAGCTCCGCTTTTAGGCTTGGCTAAATATATATATTATTTTCATCGCTATGTGACCTTGAAAATCAAAGCATGTTTGGAGAAGGTCTTTCCTAAATTCAAAAGATGCAATCAAACTTGTCAAGCCTCATAAACAAGAAGTAAACTGACTCTGTTTTTCCAACAATTCTGGAACCAAAATGTCAGAAAAACTTAGTTGGACGAAAACTTTGGAAAAAATTAAGCTGAGCAATAAACTCCATGAAGAATTTATTGTGGTGATGACTTGGACTATAGCTTGAAAGCCAATTTTCTTTAACTCAATAAGTCTTCTGATTGTATGTTGTTGACACAGGAATCCCAAACAAATTGAGTCTAATGCATAACCATTTGTAGTTTAAACAATTTAAGGAAATGAATAAGAATACTGGAACGTTTTTAAAAACCATTATTTTCTTATGTCAAGTGAGGCTTTTGTTGGATAAAAATATTCAGTTCAACATTTGAAACAATTTATTCAGGATTAGTGAAGGTATTATCAAACCATGAGCAGGATGTGTGGAGAATTTGAATGAAGTAATTTGTTTACAATTTTTTGGTAAAAATTCAGGAAATTACTTTGTCACAAGCAAAATATGTAAGGACTCTGTTTAGATATCACAGTATTGCCATGGAAACAGGCAAAAGGAGTAATGGAAATCCTCAGCTGGGAATTATTGTTTTGATAACAACAAAAGTATTTCAACTGAAATCAGTGCCTGGCAGCTTGAGATCCAAGACAGAAAAAAACAGAAAATGTTTTACAATTAAATTTTGATGTAAGGATGTCTTTTGATAACATTAATTTTATCAATCTGCTCATTATTAAAATAGGACTGGTTATGTAATCATTGCCAGGCTGTAACATGCTTACATCGGACATGAAGACCTGGTCACAGTTGTTCAGAGTGGATAACATCCACCCAGTGGATAAAATGTGTTAGTTGGAGTATGTTTTGTCTGCTAGATAGTAGTGTATCTGCTGGATAAAGTTATCTGCTCTATGATCAACTGGGGCCAGAGTGTCTCTTGTTAGCAGCCCAGCATTGATAGTTATGTAGCCATCCCAAAGGCTTTAAGTGTCTACATGTCCGATGGCTATTCTTTTTCTTGATTTGTCTGTGATCTGTAGGCAAGTGCCCCAAGCCAGTCTGATTTTGATGCATTTTGACAATTCAGTATAGCTTCCATCATTTTGTTATGCACTGAGCCTTTCAATTTAGGTGGGACACTTGTCTACACATTGTGGAGATGTCAAGTAAACAAATAGTCATGGGCCATATAGACACTTCAGGTTACACTAAACCATTTTGACTGCGTTATGTACATAGAACCGTAAGCGCCCAGCTTTAGGGTAAAGTATTGAAAGCTGTACATCATTATTTTTAAAGCTAAAAGAATGGAGAAATGTAAGAAATCAAACTTCTTAGCTCAAAGCTGTACCCACTACAAGACCTTAAGTGCAAATTTACTGAGGTATATAAATGTGAATTAACTGTGCAACCATTTCACTTAGCTTAACATCCGGTGATTGCAAGATGTTTGGTAGGTATTGGCCACTAAAACTGTCAGGGATTTTTGAAGTTTGTTTTAGTTTTGAAATTATAACCTCAAATGCAAAAAATCGCAGTCAGAAATCAATCTTCAAACTTCAAGTAGCTTTTACGTTGTTTTGAAAACTCTGTCACTGATTTTTGACAGCTGTTTTCAAAACAAAGTTAAAGTGACTTTAAGTTTGATTTGTGATTTCTGTCTGCTATTTTTTTACGTCTGAGCTTGTAAATTCAAAACAGAAGCAGACTCTAAATCCCAGACACGGTTTTAGGGGTCAAAACCTCCTAAACATTTTGCAGCCACTGGATGTTCAGTAGAGTGAAGTGGTCGCGTGGGTAGTTCACGTTTATAAACGTCAGTAAAGTTGCACTTAAGGTCTTGTAGTGGGTACAGTTTTTGTGGTAAAGAAGTTTCATTTCTTCGTTTGTCCATTCTTTAGGCTTTAAAATGATGTACAGCTTTGGATATTTTACTCTAAAGCTAAGCACTTATGGGTCTTTGTGCATAACATGGCCAAAAAGGTTTAGTGTAATCTTAACCGTGCTTGGTTCACTATCATTGTTGTAGACAAAAACAACACACACTGAGTTTGCAGTGAAAAAGAGTTTATTTTGTTTAAAACAGTTGTAAAAAAAAATAAATAAATAAATAAAAAATCTAGCCAACCACCCCCCTGCCTTTTGGGTTGCTTCTGCTCTGGTCTGAGTTGTTCTGTGTTCTTTTGTCCTCATTAAATATTCCAACTTTGTAATCTTGTCAAGTTTTATCTGATCTCATAATTTCTAAGGGGTGATGTGAACACTGGGAGATTCCCTGTTGATCCACAAGAGGACATGACAACAGCGAAGCTGATGAGGGTTTGCTTCCCTGCCCTCTAGAGTCCAATCCAACTTAGCCTGGATACCACAATTCCTAAATTTTTGTTTAAGTGCCAATCAGTTTGAAAGTGGTTGAAATATGCTTGTTTCATAATTTGGCCATTCGGTAAAATAGAATAAAATTTTCCCCAAATTCATTGTTTGGTTTCAAATCTTCCACTGTCTTGGGTGAAAAAAAATAAGTGTCGCTGTTCAAGGGCAAGGCATTTCATCATAAGAGGAGGAGGACGAGGCCGGTTCAGCGTGCCGTCTACCATTTCCCCGGCCGCACCTTGTCATATAGCAAATCAAAGAGTACATAAAGTCTCGTGGAGGGTAGTTCTTTCTGTGAAGCTGCCAAAAGCGAAAGTTGCCGCCCCTAATCCCGACATTTAGTCGCAAAATCCAAGCAGAAAAAAAATTAATGCGTGAAAGCGCTAAATTGTAAAGGAAAGCCGACGTAAATTTTTTCTGGTTAAATTTTTGATGTTCGCTAACCTGCGGTAAAACTCGGTTTATTTGAAAGTTGTCTCAACATAGGGTGTGAAACAAAAGGCAAACAACGGCATTTTGACAAAAACTATTTACGGTTTTAAGAGTCATTCGAAACGGCGAAATGAATTAATTATGCACACAGCTTCGGATGACGTAAAAGCACGTGCAATATTATGCTAATATGCTAATTTGCGGTGACGAAAAGCAATCGAAGAATTCAAAATGGTTGGCCGAATGGTACTAAAAGTTTTTTTTTTTCAATTCGTCTTTTGTTTCTTGAACCTAGAATTCTTGGTCATAAAACGGTCTGCGGCATTCGAAGTCAAAAAATGTTATGAAAGCTGTCATGTTTTTGAATGCATTTTTTGTAAACAAAATTTGTAAGCATGCATAATTTAGTGCGGGCCGTGAAAAGAAATGTATTGTTACGATTTCCTAAGCCAATTTATTTTAAAGAAATGAAAAGTTAGGCTACCCTAACTTATTGCAAATCAATTTTCTGGAATCATATATCAAACAAAGGAAGAGTTTCATCCGATTTCCAAACCCAAGAGGAAATCGGATGAAACTCTTTCGAGTGTTTGACATAGCTTCTCAAACCATTAATAATTCTTAGAAAAATTCAAACAAAACGTTTACCAAAATTTATGATAATTTAGATCACATTTCCCAAACCGCCTTCACGGCAATGATTTCCTGTTTGTTTCATGAATTATTAATAATTCGAGAAAGAGATTTGGACTGTGACATCATTAGACAACAGTACATCTATAAGCATTTTGTTTTGTTTTTGTTTCTTTTTTAATAAAAAATAGTAATAATAATAAAGAACCAAGGTAGCACCAACTGAATTCTTTAAACTGTTATGTCACATGAAGTCATAGTGCATTTCCCTGTCAATTTCATCTGGTCACAGGCTGCCCAAACACTATACATGAACACGAACACTTGAAAGGTGTAGGTTTCGTGTATTGTGTACCTGGGGTCCTGGAATCTGAACAAAATTCGTCAAGAAATTGTTCTATGAATACAGTATCCGTGTTCCTACAAGAATTATTGTTGGAGACGAAAGGTTAATTTTCAACAAAACTGAAAGATGTTTATTTAGATAGAAAAATTGTGAAAAGGATAACAATTGATCATTTTGGTAGAATAATAATTTTACTACATAAACCCCATCAGGCAGCTGGTGTATCAGAGAATATTTAAAAAAAATAAAACCAAAAAAAAAAAAAGGATAATGCCCAGGGCTGAAAGATTGTCTAAAAAAGTAAACAGTTGGCCCAGAAACAAAGCTTATATACCAGTAAACCAGAAAGGGGTTTATTTATTCTATAACCCTCTGATTAATTCCTTGAACACGCACGCTTTAAAAAAGCCAGTGCTAGCCATAGCATGACTGCAGGAAAATCAATGTAAGATGACTAGTTTTTTGGTTTGGATTGAAACATCTAAAACCTAAAACTGTGATGTTTTCTTTGTTTTTTCTTGTCAAAAAAATCAGACAACGGTTATCGTCTGATAAACGCTGTCTAATTTTGTACCATGTGACGTGTTTTGTTAATCAGTGGGTTACAATAATAAATAACAATCGTTTGTCTCATGATGTTGTTACTTAAGTTGTAGATCAAAATCTTCTGCCACTTAAGTGAGTACATTATGAGACAAACAATTACCTTATTTATTATAAAGAAAATTGGTTGGTAAATTTTAGTTCAAAATTTTTCATCGGAAGGAAATGATAAAAAAAATTTTGGCATAAAATTTGGTGATTATACAAACAAAATTGAAAAGGGCAATAACTTTTGTTTATTGTTTGTATGAAAAACTTTGGAAAATGTTTTGGCTTGAAGTTAAGAATTTGGAGTGCAAGGATTTTGCGACTGCAGAAAATGCTCAATGCGCAGAAAAACTTGATTAGGCAGCAACACAGCAAGTAGGCTGTAAGCATGGCGAAGGTGGGGAGTTCCCCACCCCGCTTACAGACTACAAGGCTAAACAGCAAAAAATCCCCTCAACAAGGCCTCCAGATCAATCCGAATTGCTACATGTTAGTCGACAGAGAGGGGCGTGCAGGATCCCCAGCCCCTTAATGTCCCCCCTATCACCATCCATCAGAGTAGCCTGATCATAGCCCCGTCACTTGAACACCTAAGTTTTTCATCCATGACAGTGGAAGTGAAACAAGCATCTCGACCAAATAACTTCCCCCCGCAATAATTTAGCAATGTGGTATCCAAGCAAAGCTGAATTAAACCCAGAAGACAAAGGAAACAAACCCTCACCTGCCTCCATGTTGTCATGCCCTCTTGTGAATCAACAGTGAATCTCCCAGTGTCCACATCACCCCTCAGAAATCAGTCGATCAGAATAAACCCTCCAAGAATCTCAGTTGGAATATTGCAGAGGACGCCAGAAACACAGAATTTCTCAGAGCCAGAGTTTCCGCAACCCAGTGGCAGGGAGATGGTTGGCTAGATTGTGAGTGTGCCGCCAGTTTGTGTTACCTGCTAATAAAGTTTAGCAAAAACAATAAAATTAATTATTAGAGATACAAATCAAGCTCATTGACAACACAAAATTAGAAAAGATCCTTCAGCCACAATTTTTTCCCCAAATTCTTACAGGTTTTCCAGAGAAAAGCCAGAAATAATAATATGAAACTGTTGAAGTTTATTTCTTTGATTAGCAGGTGTCATTTTTTGACCAAGGCCAACATTATAAATTTCATCTTCCATATTGTGTATAATTTGTGTAAAGTGGCTGAAAGATATCTGTCTAATGAAAAACCCAAAATAAACCATTTCCTCCCAGAACTATCACCTATACAAGCTTAAAAATAATTTCAGTGTCAATGAGCTTGTGTTCTACAAATCAAAGGAAGCAGAATGATTGTGTCTACATATGGAAAAAAATGTTTCTGGTTAATTGGTTTCATTATCCCTGAAAGCCCCTTATAGGGAAAGGAAAAAATTTTAAGTGATGAAAACTAAAGGAAAATTTGTAAAATAATGTGAATAATGTGTCCACGGAAATTAAATGGTTACCTAGTGCTCCATTTTTGCATAACAGCGATTACTTAATATATGTATAACCTGCTTCCTTTGTTTTGAAATGAGTGAAATGGTACTTGGGCCAACTATTAAACTACCCAATCATGATCATGTTGAGCATTAAGTGTTTTCTACTGGAAACGACAGCAGAGTCTGTTTGTCATTGTGATGCTAAGAATATACAAATTGGATGAAAACACTGATCTGACATCAGTGTGGAATAATGTAACATGTTATGAGGTGTCATTTCAAAGTGAGAATGAATTATCGTCACCATCATTTCAAATGCTGCATTGTTTCAGTACTGTCAGTACTCACTTCCTATCCCAATTTATTTAAATGCTTAATGCAAATTGTGCATTTTTGCTCAACATGATTATGACTGAAATATGTAGGTCATAATTTAATGTAAATTTAAAACAGCAATGGACACTGCTATTTACATTAATTTTGACTGATAATGGCATTTGCAGGAAAACTCTGAACTTCAAAATTGCAACTAACAGTTATGTAACATGTAATTTGATCTCAATTAGAAGAATCAATTAAAAGTTTTGTTCCGTCAGTTCAAAAGGCCTTGTCCAAGGCTTGTGATTGGTGAGTTTCAAGGTATCTTGTCCTTTTTTTAATTTTCGTTGGTTGTCACGACAATAATTCTTGCAATATTCTTGCTATCAGTTGGATTTTGAACAGAAGAATTTGCACTTCACTTTGGCTTTTCAGTGAAGTTTGAGCCTCACTCAATTTGGCCACAACAAATTATAAAGAAATTATTCTTTAAGAGGTTGAAAAAGGTCTGATAAATGTAAATCCCTTTCAGCAGTTCCATCACTGTTTTTAATAAAAGTTTAGTGCAGAAGTTGGAGGAATAAGATTTTAGCAAATCTCTGAGCATATTAAAAGAATTAAAATGAAGGCCAGTTGTCAGGTATTCATTTAATATTCTAAATCAGTAAAAATAAATTAACATGTGTACATTCTTTTCTTCTGCGAATAAGGTTTTAAATTCAGAACTTTCACTTCTATCGCAGAAGCTTCATCAGTGAAATGAAGTGTAAAAACACGGCTTTTCGTCTCATTTTTTAAATCAAAGATGAAAAGTCATGTTTTTACACCTCATTTTCTGATGAAGCTTCTGCAGTAGAAGCAAAAGCTCCAAATTTAAAACCTTTTTCTCTAAAGAAAAATTTTCTTTAATTAATTCTTAATAATTCACACATGTTAATTTACATTCTGGTCGATAAGAATGAATTTTGTCGCTAAAAAAAAAAAGAATATTGGAATGTCAGCACAAATTCCGTCTGAACAATGACCTTATTCCTCCAACTGGGTACAAACAAGTGTCTCACTTCTGTGTTAAAAAAAATTAATCCACCAATTTTCTTTGCTGCAATCTTTCATGCTGAATTCTGAAACAAACCTCAAGTGAAAGATAATTTCTAGCATTTTACCTTCTGATTTTTTTTGTTTTGAAAGGAAAATGTTAATTGACTGTTGATTTTGATGTTTAGTTTCATGTGATTTTCAACTACATGAACTGATTACCTCTGAAGAATTTTTTTTTTTTTCCAGTCAGCGTAAATTTATGAATTCTGCAAATTTGCGCCATAGGGTGTTAATAGTATATGTAGGAAATAAAAACCTCTAAAAAAGTAAAGGAATGCTCTGAGTGTAGTTGAAAGCTGTGCTGGAGCATGGTGGTTTTCCATATCTATATAATTATATTTTTTTTTGGAGGAAAAAGAAAAGGATCTTTATTTCTTAACTTTGAACCTTTTTTCCTATCAAACAAAAATGGACACTTGTTTGTATACTTGATTGCGGCACACTCACAAGAGAAGGAGTAAAAAACTTGCCAACCAAACCAGCAAAAATTACTTAAAAAATAGACAGTTGGCTGCTGTTTAAGTTTGCAAGTTATGAAAGATTTAGTCACGAGTTCAGCAGCACTTGAGTACATTCTGAGATTGGAATTGTATTTTTTTTCTTTGCTAAATTTAGTGCCCAAACATCCAGTGAAAGTGGTTTGTTCAAATTTGAATTATGGAACAAAATAAGGTACATGTAATGCCCTGCATCATCTTTGGATGGTTGGCAAGCTTGGGTCTGCTCAGTATTATCTAACCAGCTACATATTGGGAAGATGATGTTTGTTTTCTCCTAGTAAGGGGTAATTTTACTGACAAAAAAAGAGAAATTGCTTTCATTGAGCCATTACTCCTAAGATTAAATGACTCAATAATTGAGAGATTATATATTCTAGAAATTGTAAAGCATTGCAAAAATCAGATAGGATGTTGGCTTAATTAGAAACTGTATGCAAGACAAAAACTTTGTAGCTGGTTAAATAGTAATGGGCTGACAAACTATCAAAACATAAAGTAAAAAAAATTTCCAAAGCAGCAGCTAAATTGAATGGGGGTTGTGGAACAACAGCTGGGTGAAAAACCTCCCTGTACGTCCACTTGCTCCTGGGAGGAAAACCCCAGGCCAGCTGAACCCCACACTCAAAGACCTCCTGGGCAGGGTCAGAGTTCATTTAAATTACTAGAGCTTTGGAAAAAGTTAATTATATTAAGCAATGAAAGTAATCTCAGTGCTCTATAAAATTCAAACCAATCCATGTGTGTTTGAAGTCATCTAGATTCTTCTTGTCCTTGCTGTCCTCCATTCCAGTCTCTCCGCTCTCCACAAATGTCTACCGTCTACCATCTGGTTTTTCTTCTTTGTCTGCCAAAAAAAGAGAAAATAACTTTAGAGACTTTGTTCAATGTGTTACACAAATATTAAATCTGTTGTAAAATAAATTAATTTGTGGAAAATTTGTTTTCAGGCATGTGAACAATTCAACTTTTGAGATTTTTGAATGAGAGCAACAGCAACCCAGGTGGTACTTTGAATTTTCATGCTCACTCTTTCATTTTCATTTGTTGTTTTCACTTTTTGTTCAGGTATCTTAGCCATTGAGTAGAAGTTCCTTGAGAAGGAAAACGTTTTGGTCTAAATGTTGAGAAAAGAGTAAATTTTGACAAAAACAGTGGTCTGTCCGAAGATCTCAAGTTTGTTAAATTTTTCTAAAAAAATTTCTTAGTTTGTCATGTGTAACTCTGGTTTGATTCAACAGATCACTGGGATCTACATAATGTCTTTTGGTTGTGAGCGTCCCAATAAAAGACTCCCATTTCCCAAAAGGGGGTGGGGGGTATGCTTGGATATTAAAGTCCAGATATTTGGAATCACTGTTCACATATATGTAAGTTGCCCTCTTACTTTGGAGCCCCTAAGCCATGAAATTTTTAGCATGCAGCCCGGACATAAATCCTGATTTTGGCTATATGGAGCTCTGAAGCAAACCAATGGATCCCTAGAACCCTTATTCTTCTGTATGTTTTTGCATTGGCCAGTTATTATTTACATGCCAAGTACCGAAGGTTGTTCATATTATTTTACAAGTGAAAATTGTCCAAGTTGAAACAGGAGCCGGCACGTTGGCTGACCATCCAGGCAATGACTTAAATATGATAACTGGTTCTATTAGGCCTACAAAGATGATTACAATGACAAAACACTTTACCTTTGATGGCAAAATTTATGAATTTTTTTGTTTCAGATGAGATTCACTGGAGCTTTTGTATGTGGCCTTGCATTGCTTTGATGTTCTATCTGCTGCTTTGTGCTTCATTTCCAATAAAAACCTATGATTACGGGCACATGATTATTTCCATTTTTATCACAAAACAAAGCAAAAAGCAGCAGATAAAAACATGCAAAAACTCCAGTGAATCTGAGCTAAAACAACAAAGAGCAAGCTAAAATTCACATAGGCTGGTTACCCTCTCAGCCCTTCAATTATTTTGACACGCTGAGTATGGCAAGGGTATTTATTTACGAGTGAGTTGCATGGTTTAGTGTTATGGCCGGCCGTCAAAGGCAATGATGAAAATATGATATCTTTGGAGCTACGAGGTCTACCAAGACGTTTTAAACAAAAAACTACTCTATTTTTGATGGTATAACTTATGACCAAAATTATTATGATGCACAGAGTATAACTGCATTATTTAATTATTTACCGGCAAAAATTGTCTGAGTTCAAACAAAACATGATTCTGGTTCTGTTATGCTGTGATCAAAAAAGGCAAAATGCTCCAATTTCAGGGAAGTAATTAACAAGGGTTACACATTCGATGAAAAACTATCTTTGCCAGCAAGCATTTTCTGTAATACAGGGTTTGTACCCTTTTTCAGAAACAAATTTCCAGTATTTTTGGAGGACATTACTAGCCCTCAGAAAGTTTTTTCCAGGACTCACAATGCACATTAAGTATTTCAAAGTGTTTGGTCTTCCCATCCGGCTGATCCTCAGTGTCTTTCAAGAAAACTTTATTGATTGAGTTTACAGATTTTCAGGATTTTCCAGGACATTCTACCATTTTCAAGGACTTTACGATCCTGGAAAATGCTAGACTAAAATTCAAGTATTTTCCAGGAATTCCAGGACCTGTAGGAACCCTGGTAATAGCGCTGTGCACCAGTAATGTCATAGATCTAAGCCCCTGCCACGACTCAGACAAACAAACTACTCAAAGTGTTATTGCTTGGGAACCATGTGGAGTATTAAATGAGGATGAGGATTGACCACAATGGATTTCTTTGTTATATATTCTCATTTTAAGGATAAGCTTTTAAGAGAAAGTGGTCAAGAGTAGTTTGGATTATTGTCAACTCCAATCTTGGCTGTTGGCCTGTGCAGCCGCGTGTGAACAAGGAAATTCCTTTGCCTGCTTCAAATCTACCATGCCGAACTTTTAAATGTAGTCAAAACTAGAAACTGAAGCTTTAATACGATGGTTGAAAAAATTTTATTCTAAGATAATTCTTAGCTCATAGAGACTGATTTCCATACCATAAGTCCATCAAAATAATTTAATCTTTGCGAGCACCACGGAGAGATTACTGTATTCATTCCCATCACAATAATAAGACAAGCAAATAAAATAAAATCAAATATCAGTCGCGGAAAAAGTGCAGAAAAATATAGAAATCTTTTAACATTCTAGCTCTGTTCTGCAAAAGTGAGTCAATGCAATGTGAAACCTTTCAAGTCAAATCGGTAACACTACGTACTAAAACACAGCGACTCACAATACTGTATACCAATATAAACATCCCATGAAAAGAAGAGGAGAAACAACTTAATTGCTGGCATTTCCAGTACTCCATACAAGCAAAACAATCATTTAACCAGGAAAATAATCTTTCACTTGTCCGCTCGTCCGAGACGAGTAGGTTTTTGATTCGGACAACTAAATTTTGTCGAACAAGACGAATAAAACAATTTTTTACCGTGGCAATATTTTTTTCATTCAGCTTTCTAAGTTCAGGAGTCGATAACCTGCATGAATAAAATACTGAGAAGTGACTTCTTGTTAAAATGTTTGTTTCTCTGTGAATACTTGCTGTGTCATGCACGCTGTTTCAGCTCAAAAAGAGCGCGAAATCTGTGTCAGTCTTCAAGTACATCACGATGAGTCTGCTCAACCTTTGGAAAATTGAGCACAAAGAAAACAATAAGAGACCATCTCCATCAAACGAGGAAAACATCTCCACAACAATGAAGACAAAAAAGTACAAAGAAGCTTGTGCTCGTGAATTCAACCAAGCCTGGCAAAAAGAATTTCCATGGGTTGAATTTGACGAAGCCAAAAATGAAATGTTTTTTAGAGTTTGCCGTAAATATCCCTCCGTTTGTGACAAAAGTAGCTGCCTTTTTCTGGGTATTGACGGTTCATTGTTGACTGGTTTTTGTCGTGAAAGTTTGATCAGCCACAGTAGCAGCGGATGCCACTACATTTGTTTTGAAAGAGCGAAAAACGAGAATAGACTGGAGCAGGCGCCATTGGTAAGAATGAACAGTCCATTTCATAGCGAAGGAAAATCTCACCCTGAAAAATTTAATAAGCTCCACGGCGATAATTCTAGTACATGAAGCTGCAGAACACCATGAATTGACTTTGAAAATGCGTTTATTTTGTCGTTTGTACTTTTTGCCACATCATTGACCTCAAAACTGTTAAACATTGAATGAAGCTGCAGCGCATTTGTTAATCGACTTTCAAGTTGCTTTTCTCTTGTCGTTTTTATTTTCTGTGTAATAAAGTGAGGGGTAACCAATACTTAAGAGTCATTGTCTGAGAAAACCAGGCAGAGGTGAAAGATGGGGGTCGGCCGATTTCCTTCAAACTTACACCAAGCCACGCTCGAAGTCAAAGATGATTCGGTATTTTTGCTAATAAAGTTCCACAGCGGGTTTTTCTCGGTTTTTCTTTATTTCATCTTCTTCTTTTTTGATTTTTTCTTTTTTATTTTTGGATAAGCTCGATGAAACTATCCTAACTCTTCAAGGTAGAACTTCCCTGGAAGATTTAGTTGAGTGACGCTTTGGGCAGGAATAACATCAAATTGGTGTTAGCTCACACTTGATTTGATTATGCGTGACATGTCACGGTATTTGACAATTGTCAAACGTGATCACAAACAGAACACATTTCCCACTTTTTTTTACACTTGCATTTTAAACTTGGTAACAACAAGCATTTCCCTGAAACTATATTAAGTCTTGGAGTCAGTCTGTTGTTGATAATTGTTAATTAAAATAAAAACAGCATCAAATACCTGTGAAACTTGCCACGGCAAAAGAACCTCTGGTATGTTCGTTACATAACAGACAATTGAAAGAACAACAAATCTTTCTTCTGTAATGCGTTGGGTTCCGCCATAAATCTGAAGTGCACTTTCTGGTCTGTGGGTTCGCCTTGTGGCGCTGAAGGTGTTGGTTTGAAGATTTGTCCCTTGCTATCCTGTACACGAGATATTGAATCGCACTGGCTCGTCAGTCTTGGTTTGGGAAGAAAGCGTGGCGCGACGGGTTCAAAGATCTCCGAAGCCGATTTGATTCTTAACAGAGCAGGTAAATTTGGGCACTAGTAGGGTTATTGTTAACAAACTCAAACAGTAGCTCAGTGGTAATAATCGGAAGGTCTTAGGTTCGTCTCCTGATAGGAGCACTTGGATTTTTTTTTCCGAGTATGCCTGTGTCACTTACTGAATAATACATCATTCTCAAAACTCAACTATTATTTTAAAGATTCCATTGAAACAAATGTGTTTTTTGGCCATTCATAGTGACACTAAACTTAGGTGACAGTGCCCCTTTAAAGTTTTACAGAAAACATTTAAACTGCAGACTTTCGCCGCAGGAAATTACACATGAATACAATAAGCTGTTGTGTGACACTATCTCATGGCGACAGCCTTCGTGAGAAAAGATCAATACATACATGTAGGAATTCTTGTGCTTGTTGATTCTTCCCATCATTTTACTATAACTAGTTTTCTGTTTTGTTTTCATTTGCCGAGACTTGTAAGTTTTACGCAGCCGAACACAAGATTCAGTGATCTGATAACATTCAGCCACAGATAAGGCAGGTCATGAAGTGTTTACATCCAATTCATGGACGCTGCAAATTGAAACAATCACGGCTCCAAATATTCGCTTGGTCAGAAGATTTTACGACCTTTCCCTCCTTTAAAATGTAGCTTAAAGCTACTGTCACTTTTATCTCAGTTTCCTTCTCGAACAAAAGCAATTAAGTTCTTACACTCAAGGGGGCTAGTAAGGGTTTTTCATTGTTATTCGGGTTTGTGAAATGATGAAAGGTTACAAAATATTGTATCTGATCATGTAGGTAATCTATAATATATACATCTTTGTAGTTCTGTTATTTGACAATGTTTTAAGACTAGTTCTGACATCATGGCAATTACCATGGCAACAGGACAGCTCAACAAAAAGGACCTCTAAATTTAGGTTTTTGCAAATTATTTCAAAAACTAACTCAGTGACTTATGGTTTTTATTGTTTTGTTGGAAAGCCCCCATTTTTTTCTCCTCTGGTAATATGAAAAAAAATTATCCAGTAAATTTTGTTTTACAACGAAAAAGGCATTTTTTCATATATAGAAAATTCTGCTGGATAATTTTCTTCCAAAGGTTCCAATTGAAGTGGCATACTGAATGTTGCATGCATGCAAAAATTCAAGGTAGGTTGCATAACATTTCAAAATAAAAAAAATTAATAAAAGCTGCAGGAAGCATTTAACTTTTACTTTCGGTTCACGCAATTTTACACTGCACTTCCCGTTCCAGAGTTCTGTGCGCGCAACTTTTGATAGAAATTTGATTCATTTGGCTGACGCTTGCACCTTATCTATGGCATGGGTGGGTTGCGCGCATGTATGTAGTTAAAAACTCGAGGCTCCTGTAATAAATACAGGATATTTGAAGTGCTACAGTACCGTGCAAAAGTTGACAGTCTTGAATTTCGCAACTCGATCCTTGAAACTCAAAAGCTTCGAGTATCAAGGTTTGAGTCAAGTGCATCAAGTATTGAGTCAAGGAAGCAAAGAACTTTTCGAGTGATTACTTTTTCACTTCTTATCTGAGGCCACAGTTTGGTTTGTTTTACAGTAAACAACTTAGGTTTGATAACATGGCTGCAGCGACAGCCTATTGTGCTTGTTTTGGAGTGATGTGTAATGCTAGAGGAAAGAGTTCGCTCTCTAAGCAAACGTCCACATTGAAGCTCTCTTGGTTCCTCTCCGATTGCAGCCGAAAGTGTTGTGTGTTTTTACTTATGAAAATGCTGTTTTCGAAGTTTTGATTCGAAAGATTAAAGTAATATCAAGCATAATTCTACACAGTGTACTGCTTTAGCAAGGGACTAAAAGCGATTGTGTTTCCATTCTCAGCTTGTGAAACAGCAACAGAGAAATCTTGTAGTTTAGCTTCCTTCATCTTTCCAATTGGGTTTAGTGAACAAGTAATTCAGTCATCTGTCAGAAGACATGGTTACAATCCGAAATCAGTTGACAGAAAATGTTAAAAATGTGACATTGCCTGTTGAGATGATCTCCATAATATTTATGCAAATTTGTGACACTTCGCCAAAGGTGTTAACATTTGCAGCAGCTATCAAAGTCTGCTCAAATTCATTTTGAAGTTTCCAAAGTTCCTTGTCGAATTCTACCATAAATGTTGTGCATTTTTAAATAAGAAAAAGCTGTTTTCAAAGCATAGTTTTCATTTGAAAGTTTCATGCACATGTACATCAAGTGTAATCATATGCTGCCAGCGTACTGCTTGCATAGAAAGGTTGTTTCAAAAGCAATTGTGTTACCTTTTCAGCGGCTCAAAGCTGTAATCTTGTTGTTTAGTTAGCTTCATTGAGTCTGAAGTTTGATTAAAAAGAATTGGTGTACCATATGAAAAATTTGAGCATGTTTTAATTTTGTAACAGAGACTACTGGATATGTTAAATAATATGCGGGAGAAAGAAATGTTCTGAAACAGATTTATGGAAAACTCACTGCCACTGATTTGGTTTTAGTTTTACTTTCCACCAAACTCAGAAAAGACTACATGCAAGAGCCATGTGAAAATTGCTCTTGCTCTCTCTCTTTTTGTTTGAGGTTAGAGAAATTAATGGTTTCCCCAAAACCTGTCATCCAGATCCTCAAAATATTCCTTAAGTGCCTCAATACTCAAAACTTGATTCAGGCGCAGTGGTGTAATGGTTAGCGCGTCAGACTTTTGATCGGACGGTCGGAAGATCTGAGGGTCGTTGGTTTGAGGCCAGGTTGGTCTCTTCATTGCTGCGTTGTTCCTTAGACGAGAAACTTTGCTCCACATTGTCTCTCTTCACCCAGGTGTATAAATGGGTACCGGCGACATACTGCTGGGGGTAACCCTGCGATGGACTAGCATCCCATCCAGGGGGGAGTAGCAATACTCCTAGTTGCTTCATGCTACAGAAACCAGGCTAAGCTCCGGCCGTGTGGGCCACCTAGGCTCTTGTGCGACTTTACCTTCTTTTATTTGGTGAGCTCCCTTTGACCTTACAATAATTGATTGTGTGGTTCCAGAAACTATCATTACCTTCACCACAGAAGGTTTTTCACTTAAGACCCCTCCCACCTCCCTGAAATTCCCATTCCCCCCCCCCTTGCACCCCCTAGGAATTTCTTACTTTTTTTTTTTACACCTTAATCAACTGCCTTTGCAAATTCCATTTTCGTAATGACCAGATCTTCGTAAAAAAATGTATGCAACTTTATGCGAAGCTACCAGCTGATTTTAAACCAATCGCGACATGTGCGAGCGAGTTTGCAAATTAAGCATTATCATAAAAACTTGATAAGAGAAACTTTAAGATTACGAATTGCAGATTAGGTATAAGAAGTTTCATTTCAGCACAAATGAAATCACCTTGAAATATCATTCTTTGATTAGCTAATTTTCAGGGATGCACTCAAATTTTCAGCAGTTCTCCAAAATCTGTTCGAGATCTTGGCCGAAAAATCACGAAACTTTGCCAGAAATATCAGTTGAAAAATAGCCAAAATTCTGCAAAATTTGTTTGCACTATTTTTGCTCAGTACTGTAAATACTGGAGGCAATAAACATTCTGCAAGTGATGAAAAATCATTCTTTTATATTTTCTTGTCCTGAACACCCTGCAGGTTGTTCTAGATCTTTACAATCAACTAAACATATATGAACAAAGGATCTTTCTTCAATTTGATCTTTCATCCACAGTTCAAAATGTATGTTTCATATATTTACATTTATATAAAGAACATCGTTTTACCACAGTCCATCTTTTTTTTTTAGTCTGTTGAAGCAATGCCTTTCACATTACCGGTAATATTAGACCTATCACTATGTGCTTCATCAATTTTAACCTCCTCGAACATTTATGCTTAAGCTTGAGCAACAAACATTCTGGTTGAACTATTTCATCTGGCCTAAACTCTCTGCAAGCAGTTGTTCTAAATCTGTCCTGATTAATGACAACTATACATAATGCAGTGGCAAAGATTAATGAAGAACATGCTATCATCTCAGTTCATAATATTGTTACTTGGAAACATAACACATTGTACTTTAACATTAGACCTTCATTTGAGTTCCTTGAATGGTTACTTTAATGCTTCAGGCAAAAAATATATTTGCAAGTTATAACTATTCACATACCCTCTCTTTTTTGCCTGCCGTGTTTTCAAAAAAGGACAATTTGCTTCCAATATCCTCTTTCTTTAGCAAAAGCAAAGTCCCTGCAATTTCCCTGAGTTGGTTTGCCATAAATCTAAGCCCAAGTATTTCCTCCAGCTTCAAGTGCTTGAATTTGTTGCGAAGTTCACACAACCTCCCTAATTCTCACACCTATGGTGTCCTTCACCCCCTACCTCGGGGAAGCCGATAAGAAGTGCTCACTGTTCAAGGGAACAGGAGATTTTCGTAACTGCTTAGAAAATAGGATAGGAACACCAAAGAAAGTGGGAGAAAATCGTTTGGGCCCTAGGCTCTATTCAGCCAGAGTCAGCATTTTGCCTGGGCACCAAGAAGAGAAAGGCTTTGTGATATGGGCTTCAAGGACAAAATTTGGTGGCTCTAGGACTCCAAGAGTACCCCCCCCTCCCCTCCTCTCACATCGTATTTGTATTGTTGTACACCAACATTAATTTTGGTAAGGTCTTGTTTGGAGTTGTTTTGTTTTCTGTCTTTTGTTTCTTTTTGTTTTACGTCATCTGTACTCCGGTACTCACAGAAGAAACCACAGGTCACCAAAGCGTATGTGACACAGGTTACCATGCAAACGTGATTTAAGAGTTTGTATGGAGCTAAAATTAAATCGAAATTTAGACAACAAAATTTTTTCCCTAAAAAACCCACGAAAAATATACTTAAGTCTGAAAAAGCTTACCCGGTGTGTTTTGCTTTGTTTTCAATGCTTCTCAGTGCTTCCAAACGCTGTTTTGAGCGGTTTATCTCTCAGCAGCTAGTCCACGTGCATCACTGTATTATGTTAATGACAAGGTAGGAAACTACAAGTCAAATTTCAATCAAATTTGGCCCGTCATTTAAGGAGAGCACTTCGAAAACCTTGCTGAAATTTGCTTGAAACTTAAGCTCTCGCTTACCTGCCTCAACATGTGGCAAGAAGGATGATGTGCGGTCCCTCCTGGGTAGCTCATTTACGGAAGAGTTCATTTATTGACTTAAGTGTAGTTCTGTACAAGCCAGCCGTGCTTGGCGTGACAGCAAGAAACGTCTCTTGAGAATATGAATTGACTTTTGTATTATTAATTTTTTTTTTATTATGAATTGACTTCACAATTTTCCAAATCATTAACTTACATCCGCTGGAAGATGTAGTCCCTTTTGTGGATGAGCAAATATGTCGAGGTAATTTGGTATAAGTTGTATATTTATTTATATTCTCTTGTCACGTTAATGCGAACCTAGCTCAATTAATTATATATACCATCTTGCAGGCTAACTGATGAACAGAATAATGTTTTATGCATTACTGAAAAAGGCCACAACAAGGTCGGTTGGCTGGTACAGAACTGCACTTAGCCGTGAGGGGGTGTGTGTGGTTTGTTACGTGCCAAAAGCTTCCCGTGGATTTCCCCGGCTGGGCACATTTTAGTACTCGTGCCTAGGTTTGACCGTGAGTTTGTTCCAACATTTCAGCGACACGGCTCTGTCGGCGGCAAAAATGGCACCCGATTTGAAATGAACTTTGTTTTCAATGAAGGCCTGTGTCTCAATAAATGAACTCTTCCGTAAATGAGCTACCCAGGAGGGACCGCACATCATCCTTCTTGCCACATGTTGAGGCCAGGGCTCGAAATAATTTCCGGAGAGTCTCCGGACACGATGACCCGCCAAATTCATTTTAGCTCGGTCATGTATCGTTTCTGTCTGGTCAAATTTATAACATAAATAACTCTTAAAACAGGGGCCCATGAAGCAAAACTGGCGTTATATATTTCCAAAAAAGTCGCTGCGTAGAGCTAATAGCACTATAAAGCACTCATAGTCAACAATAAAAATAAATTACAGCGGCGAAATGAAAATAAGCTTATGTGTATTAAAAAAAAACTAACTAATAAATTAACTAATAAAAGTAAAAATATTTATAGTTTTGTGACTGGAAGTGTGTGAACCCCTATGTCTGTTTCAATGCGCGAATTGTAAACAACGGTTCTAGTTGCATTTCACCCCGGATTTCAGATGAAAGTTCCACAATACACAGCGACTCGCTACATACTGGTAACAACTGAATAGCATGGAAATTTTTATTTATTTCATCTTCAATGCGATTTAATGTGACCGGTCAACATGACCGGCAAGACGAAAGATTGACCGGTCAACTCCCCAATCATTACGGACATTGTCCGTTGACCGGCCGTTATTTCGAGCCCTGGAGGCAGGTAAGCGAGAGCTTAAGTTTCAAGCAAATTTTAGCGAGGTTTTCGAAGTGCTCTCCTTAAATGACAGGCCAAATTTGATTGAAATTCGACTTGTAGCTTCCTACCTTGTCATTAACATAATACAGTGATGCACGTGGACTAGCTGCTGAGAGATAAACCGCTCAAAACAGCGTTTGGAAGATCTGAGAAGCATAGAAAACAAAGCAAAATACACCGGGTATGCTTTTTTAGCCTTAAGTATATTTTTTGTGGGTTTTTTAGGGAAAATTGTTGTCTAAATTTCGATTTAATTTTAACTCCATACAAACTCTTAAATCACGCTTGCATGGTAACCTGTGTCACATACGCTTTGGTGACCTGTGAAGGAACCGCTTTTTAGGACTACAGATAAGCTTACCAGATTGAAGAACTGTACGTAAACACAAGAAAATAAGACTTTACCTGGAATATCCTTTCGCAACTTCACATGCTTCCTAAGTCAGGAGATCCTCTTTCTCAATCCACACTAGCAACCAAAGTTATACGTCAAGTCGTTCTTTTGGAATTGTTGAAACCATCAATTTTTCCACGGCCTAAAACGGCAAGCTGCGGCCATGCTGATGCACGAGGTTAATCCACACTAGCAACCAAAGTTATACGTCAAGTCGTCCTTTTGGAAATGTTGAAACCATGAACTTTTCCACGCCGTAATACGGCAAGCTGCGGCCATGAACGAGGCAAATTTTTGCACATGGCGCTTCGCAAAGTCATTTACACCTGAAAACCGGAGCAGAAATGGCCATACCAGTAAAAAAATTAAATATAAATTGTAAATAGAGCATAATGAGCGTTGGAAAGTAAACTGACCTTGTTTTGAAGTGTTCTTCGATGAAGTCTTTCAAGTTTTCGCGCCGAAGGTGAAAACGCATGGCGCCCAGCATTCAATCCCATGCCGCAATGCAAGTTTAAAATGCAAGCAGGGCGCCGTGCCTAAACTAGTTCCCAGTCTGTCTGGGAAAAGGTGTGCATTTGTTGCCCGGCAACATCAAGCAACCAAAGATACGCGTAAACTGGACCACGTGATCACAATTATTACCTAGCAACAGGCAGTCAACACCCGTGTTTTATAAAGATAGGCCGCCATCTTTCGCGGGTGGAAATACAGCTCTCTATCTTTGAGTTGAGTTCGATTGATTACAAATTTAGCTATGGCGCTGCAAGTGTCGTCGAGAAGAGGAGATAATGCTGTAGAAAGCATTTATAATTTGATTCCACAGATTCGAGAAAGGCCTCCAAAGCCTTCGATGTGAGTTTTGTTTGAACGATAGATAGCTTTAGGGTTCCGATTTTCGTCTGTGTGTAATCACGTCAATCGTGGCTGTATTTACAACTTATTGCTCACTGTATTCGCACAATTTCTTCTACAGGTATCGTTCAAATTTTACAGGAACTGTAAGGGATGAGCACAGATCAAACAAACAGAGTTCCAAAACCATGGTAAGTGACTTTTTGAATTTTAGGTTTAAAACTAATATTTTCACAAACTCTCTTACGAAATGTTAGTCTAACTCAAGTCTTAAAGAAAATTGACACTATAAAATGCAACCTCGTACTATAGGAACATTTTCGGGCGATTAAGACTTACGATAATTTCCTTTTTTTTACAGGGGCCTCCGAAAGTTGCCTCCACTGAACCGAAGAATTTCTTGACGAAGCACTCAAAGGAATTCAAGTTACCAGAAAGTAAGCCTTTGCCTTTTTTAATATTGATATTAGATTATTAGACATATTACGATAAGTGGCTTCCTCGTTTGAGAATTATTATATTTTGCTTTTATTTTTCCAACTAAAAGCGCGTTTTCATAACCTTGGGCAAAAGGCTTGCTTTTATTTGGTTGGGAAGAAACTGGTTGATCTCAAAGGCTAGAATACTTGTAATTTAATATTGCTCGACATAAAGATAAAGTTCCACAGCGATTTTGCTTATCGAACTTAACTCGGTAAAAACCCATTGATATATGGGTAAGAATGTGAGTTGGATCAATAAAGGAGCTGTCAACAAACAAACAAAAAAATTTCAAGTGCGACCCATGCAATGGATACAATTTACAGAATACTGATTTAGATTGACACTTTATTTTGTTAGAGACCGATTTCAAGTATCCCGACCATGATAAAAGACGTCCAGCAGTTCCAAAACACACAGAAAAACCTTTGATGGGGTTACACTCGACCAAGAATCATATCACCACAAATGCAGTTGAAAATATCATGTCGGTACCAAAGAAACCTGAGAAAAAATTTGCTGACACAAGAGGAGGTGCCACACATCCACTGGATCCTTCAGGATTGACGCCAAAGTATGTTAACAAGAAAGACTTTGGCAAAACTCCAGCTTACTTGGAGAGAAGGAAAGCAGAAGTCGAACGAGCACAAAAGGAATATGATGCTTATGTTCAAGAACGATTTAAACAAGGAGCCATGAAAAACTTAACAGAAGAACAAAGGTGGGTTAGTGTTTAAGGCACATCGTAAAAAGACATGTTTATCGTTGAACCAAGGAAAGAGAGGTACTACAGGGTTGACAAAATAATGAAATAGCATGGCTGCTCTCAATATGCAGTAGCTGTATTCTATTCTTGTGACACATTGTCAACCTGGAATAAACTAGAGATGTTTCTTTTCCAAAGTATACATCTCATGGTTCATTTACATCTAAAATAAAGACAAACAAGTCCATAAGCTTGAGCCCATCGGCTCAAGTATTGTCTATTGTCTCTAGCTTGTCTACAAAGTTAAGGTCGTAAACCTCATTATGAAAGTGAGGGTAAGTGTAAAGCTCTTCATATGAAAATGAAGTTTTGTTTGCATATGAATGAAAACTAATTTTCACAAAAAACTTTGCACTTAGCCTCGCTTTCATAACAAGGTTCAAAGTAACTGAAAGATAGCATATTGTGAGACTGTTCACATAATCCTGTTTTCTAAACCATGGTCCAGTTTTCCGAGGTGGGTTAAGCTACTCGATTAATGTCAGTAAAGTCCCCCCACCCCAACTCCCAGGTTGACTTTAGCTGCTTTCAAGCTGTAACTCAAAATTAACAGCAAAAATATTTTTTTACCAAGAGATTAGGTAAAGTCATTGTTAAGTTTTCATTATGGACCTGTTAGGATTAGCCAGCTTTCAATTGTCTCTGGACTCGTTTTTGTAATGAGCTCTTTTACGCATACATAGTGCTGACTAAAATTTATTTTATCATGTTCCACAGGCAAGGCATACTCGATGGATTGAAAAAGAACTGGGAAGAGCTTCATCACCAATACCAGGGACTGTCAGTGGTCACAGACACAGCACCAAAGAAGGCACGCAAAGAACGCATGGAGGCTGAAATGAAACAGCTTGAAAGAGACATTGAGACCATTGAAAAGCATAAAGTTATTTACATCGCAAACAATTTTTAGATATAACACTATCTCTGCCTTAAATGCTTGTTTACACTTGGACCTGAAGTGAATAGTAATCTTGAGTTTTATCTGGGAAGCATTATCTAAGTTTAGTAAATTCTGTAAGGAATAAAAGAGAAAGTTGCTGTCTTACAGTAATACAAATTTGTAAATAATTATGTACAAAGTATTTTATTAAAAATTCTGTGGTCAAACTAGACTGTTTTTTTTTTTCTGTGTTAATACAGTCGGACCTCTATTAAGCGGCCACTTTCCAAAGTCCCAAATTATTATTTTGTCAGTAAAGTGCTGTATTCAATACCTCTATTCAACGGCCAACCTCTATTAAGCGGACAGTTTTCAAAGTCCCCAGGGTGGCCGCTTAATAGAGGTCCGACTGTTGTTTTAAAATTTACATTCACATAAAATTTAAATTTACTCCAAGTAGATTGAAAATTGTCACAAGTGACTACCAAGTGTATGCAAAATTTCAATTCTTTACGTTAATGAGATATTATTTACAAACCTTTTACAGTGTAAAAATCAGGTTATTGACTGAATTACAAATTTTTTCTGATGAGAAATATTACCACTTTTAGGTGTATTCGCTGTACTTTCTGTCTAAGTACTCTAAAAAATACCAATCTCTCTAAGAACCAAACTTTGGATCTGATAAACTTGCAAAAAATGTACCACTGGTTGTTTAATTCAAATTATTAATAATGGTAATAGGACTGAATTGAGTCCAATCGTGTCTGTGATCATAAAAGCTATTAACAAAATAATTTATTCAATCACAAGTATGATTACAGACATAATTAGACGACACAAAGTCCTGTTACCAATTAATCATAACTAACAAAATTTGAGAAAAAAAGCTAACAGTTAAACTTTTTGGTGAATAAATAGATGACAACAGTTGAGTTAAATTTCAAGATCAATTCAATTACAGCGCACGCAAATGATGCATACTGTCCAATTACAACAGGCATGATGCATTAACTGTCAGATTTGAGATTTTTGTTATAGTTAACGATGAAATGAAAAAATTGCAACAGGACTTTGAAACCTGGGAGATCTCCCTTGAAGGATATCCTTAGGTATACCCATAGAACAAATTTTGACCAATCTCATAAGGGTTTTTTCTGTAGAGCTGTGTTGGTCTTCTTCCTTGTTTGAATAAGTCATTACATGTATATACACTAAAACTGATGAAAAGGGAGACCAGGAGGCCTGGATAGGAAAAAAATTTCATTCTTAAAACCATTTTGCAAATTCAGTTCTCCAGGATGGAGCCCCAACTCTTTCATACAAAAACAATTTGTCGCTGGATGAAAGAGGAGGGCTGTTTTAATATAAACAACATTGTGTATGTACATCTAACTGAAAAATGAAACAAAAAGTATAAATAATATGACCCAATGATTCTCTGGAAAAGGAGGAAAACACTTCTTCTGTTTGAAAACACTTCTTCTGTTTGTCTGATGATTTACACATTATTATTTAAAACAAAAGAAAATAAAAAAAAATGTGTGTATCAATATCAGTAAATTGAAATATTAACAAGCTTGCCAGTGCTCCTTTCCAAAAATTCCATTGTATGGGTTATCTCATTTACACTTAATGCTTTCTTTATAAAGTATTCTCGCTATTTTTAACAAATCAATAAATAATATCATTTATATAATTATATTAACTGTTGATTTGTAGCAGAGCCAGTAGATTGGCTTCATTATTTTACTGTCATCTCTTTTCATGTACTTTTATCACACTTTGTTCCATAAAAGACAGGGCACAAGGAACTAAATACTTCACCGTTACAAAGATGATAACAATTACAAGAACAGCAAGCCTCCACACATGCCATGGAACACCTAAAAACAGCTCCTCCAAAACTGAAATACAGAACCAAAAAAAAAACATTTAAATATAGTTATTTCCATCATTACTGTTAAATAACCAAGATTGAAAATCTATGTGTCAACAAGGAAAAATATTATTAAATCAACATGATTTAGCAATACAGTCAACTCTCTCACAGCAACTACTTCTTGTAAGCGACCACCTCCCGTAAGCAACCACTTTGTAAACAACCGTTTTGTTTCTCAGTTAAATACTGTTTCAAGAGCTCTCTCGTAAGCGACCACCACTCAAATTTCTTAAGGGACTGCAAACCACTTTTAGGCCAGAAATTACACATATTCTTTTGTTCTCTGTTTCGGGTAAGCGACCACCCCACATAATCACGTATGATCATTAGTAAAATATCATTACTCAGAAGTGACCAAAGTTCAATTTTCAATGACGCTTCCCCAGGCTGCTGACAGATAATAACAGTTTACAGACAGAGAAAATGGCTATAATTAGATCTGTAGGTAAATGGGAATTGTTACAGTGATCTGTTCCAAAATGTTATACAAAGTTTCATCAGAAGAACGAATAGATGTGAAACAATAAAATAAATTAGTTTCTATTTGCCTAATTTTAGGTGCTAGGGTAATATTTTCATGTAATTTAATCAATCAATCCAGTATTTGGCTTATTTTGTTGATCTTTCCCGAAAGCGCCCACCTCCCATAAGCGACCACTTTGTCATGCCCCAAGGGTGGTTGCTTGCGAGGAAAGTTGACTGTATTTTGTGGTTGCTTTTAATAAAAAATTATCCCACTCATGCTTGTTGAATTTGTTGGATAAAAGATGAATACAGCGATCGTCTTGTACCCAATGTGCATTAATGGAATAACATTGTTACTTGCCATGTATAGAGAACCCCTAAGTATGGAGAAGCTTTGGTTTCCAAGAAACTATTTGCCCTTTATGTCAGCGATGTTAACAAATGCTTTCTGGTCAAAACTTAATGTTCTGAAACCTTACTGTCAAGATCTATAAGGCAGCATCCTTTTTATAAATAACTTCCTTATTCTGCTCAGTCTTGACATACAGCCATTTTGTTCACCCTACAGTTACCCAAATTGTTTCCACCTCGAGGATGTGTACAGTATTCTGTGATTTAGCACATACCTATGTTGTAAACCACAGGTTCAGCTAAGCTTGCAGAGTTTAATGGTACACCAATCCTAATAGCTGTAATATTTGCAAACTGCTCCTACAAACAAGGGGACAAACACAATTCAAGACAAGTCTGCAAAACTAATTCCAAGAGGGGTAGTTTGCACAAATAGACATCGTCCTTGGGTGGCTGTTACAGTGACTAGTCTGAAGAACAAGTTCACTATGTACACTCTTCACACCCATGGAGAGACAGTCCTATTGCATGGTCCATTTCTCATTGCACATTTGAAAGTGTTGAAGACACTTGAAATATTTATTTATAGGACCAGACATGACAGAGAGAGGGAATGATAATAAACTCCTTCTGATCAGTAATAGATTTGTTCTAACAGTTTAATCATTTATGTTTCTATGTCTGTGTTGTGTTGTCTTGTGTCTCTGTGTTAAAATAATAACACAACAATAGTGAATAAGAGTGCTTGTGAATTACGTTTTTTAATTTTGTAATTTTAAGTCGTAAGTTTGTCTTCCCAGCTCTGCAATTTACCAATAGCCTATACATAACTAAGATTAAGTCCTAATTATTTTTTTAAATGACAGTCTGTAATTACAGTCGATTCACGTCACACGTGAGCAGTATTTCAGAGAATGAAATGAACATTCGAAATCCTCTTTGTAATGACCTGTAATGTCCGGCATTTGAATGGAATGTTGAACATTTCTCTGGAAATCTTTGCGAAAAAGACGTATTAATGTGATAAAAGATTCAAAATACTCAAGGGAAACAATTGTTATTCTTGAAATACTTAATGCTGTAATGTAAAGAAAAAGTCATAGCTTTATACCGTCAATAAACTAGGAACCATTTCTATAGGAACCCTGAAATCTCGTTGGCGATGTTCGAAACTGACAAGTAAATTTCAAAACTCCGTTCAAATGTCAAAAATACTGGTCATGTGTGACGTGGATTGACTGTAAGTGATAACAATAGTTACAAAATAACAATTATGTATCTTTAAAATTGTAAGAGATTGCCGACAATTTAATAAAGCATTCCAATTATTAAAGAAAAGGTACTTCTACCATGTGTGAGAGGGAGTGACACGGAAATAACCTGATGGGATGATGACGCACCAGCTAAAATGACACAAACTTAAATTAACATACCGTGACCGATATGTGATTGTTGAACACCAGCTTATCAATGTTAAGGAGTCCTCTTGATGGCCTTCCCAATGCTTCTTTTGAAATCAGGTGGATGTAAAAGTCGGTTGGCGTCTTTTGGAAACAACAACAAAGTAATAGTTTTATTTTGTTTAGAAAACAAAATCAGCTTTCAGGATCCAACAAATTAAATTTAAAGTCTTACTAGCTTTCAATTCCTTTGAAACCACTTTCATGGAATCAAAGATTCCTTTAACCTAGCAACACTCTAAATTTAATTTGTTGGATCCCGAAGGCTAATTTTGCTTTCTAAACTTCAAATCACAGGATCAGGAGGCAATTTATTTCGTCAAAGTTTTGTTTTGATTTCCTAAAACATTTGAGAAAGACACAGCAAATACCAAACAATTAAACAAAACACCACAAAAGCACAAAAAGGTGACTTACAATAGAAGAATATGATACCCGTAACTCATAACTTCTGCCAGGCTTCAGCTGTACCAAATGGTAGACCTCTGTCTCTTGGTGATGGAGAACCTAGTAAATTAACACCGAATATCAAAGAACAAATTCTCCTATCTTGTTTTCACACTTTTCTTATGAAAGTACTGGGGAGAAGTTACTGCAATACCAAGAAATTTCATCTTGGGTTATCATATCCTTACTTCTCACAACCTTGTGGTTTGAATAAGCATGATCTTACAAGGAGAAATTTCATGCTGATCACTGTTAGACCAAGCAATGGCAGGATTAATAAACTCTGAGCTGTTAAATGTTGCCCCAATTTTAAAAAGTCTACAATTCAATAACAGGGCCCTAAAACCTGGAACTAATGTGATATTTTTGTTTTTGGCGCAAGGTCTTGATAGCAAGAAACATGTTATATAATTATATTAGAAAACGTTATTTGCCTGCTATGCAGTATTGAAAAACAAACCATTATTCACTTGCTTTTCTATTGTACTAAATCAAAGGACTTTTGGGAAAAAATCACCACCAGCCGGCGGTATCAAAAAACGAACCAATTTCTTTCCTTAACAGAACGCATTGTCCTATATGGATGGCATGACAATGCCGAGAATAAACAGACACTCAATGTTGCTTTACTTATTGCAAAACATATCTTCTCAACAAGTTCATGTACGGCAAGTTAACTTTTGAGAGCTTTCTGATCTGCTTCAAGCACAAATTAGATATTGTAAAAGAAGGTTTCTTAGCAAATAATCAATTGCATAAATTTATTTCTGTGTGGGGCAAGCTATTGTAGTTATCATGCATAATTTTGTAATACCACAATGAGAGGATTCTATTCTCATATGATATACACCACTTATTGACTTGACTTTAGTGTTGAATGTATTGTAAGCCTAATAACTGTACTTTTGTAAATAATACTTCCAGTTTAGTCTTTTTTTTGTACAATGGATTTTTCTTTTCGTACTTGCATTGTACCTAGCTTCTTGTTGAAGTCCTGTGTTATTCTGCTCTGTTGTGTTTGTCAATAAAGTGTTAAATTAAAAGAAAGGAAAGAAGTCATCATTTTGAAGAAAACACTTTTCAATTTTGTTTTGGCTATTACAACAGCCATCGTCAGTTATAACGTAGTGCGTGTCCTTCCCTATCTAATACCTATTGCCGTCATCATGATACATCTCTCAACATACGCACTCAAGAAGCTAGAGTTGCTCTCGGCTACGCCTCGAGCAACTCTTACGCTTCTCTTGTGCTCCCCAAACTTCCCTTGTGCATCCATAATGTGCCGATCAAATCGAAACTTCAACATCCCCCCCCCCCCCCCCCCGGGCAAACCCCGGGCATTTGACTATTTTCTGTGCCCCAGAGTGGAGAATTTGACGGATAAGGCCTTCCCGGGGGTGGGGAATTTGACCTTGCCTGGGTGGGGTGGGGAAAATTGAACCGGAAGTGTCAGGTTTCAAATCGCTTTTTGGGGGTGCGCCGAAGTCGCTAACAGCTATAAACACGTGCTTGGACGAGATGGAAGAGTTAAAGGAAGAGATACAGCATTACAAAAAAGCTTACAAAAAAAGGTCCTAAAAAGTGAGAGTGCTTAAATATTAATTATTTTTATAGATTGTATATAAACAATGTAGATTTTTTATACAATGAGTCAAGCTGCGGCTTTGTCCCGCAGTGAATAGTGAAAGAAATAAACACTGTCGAATGAAAAACCGCTTTGGCTTAAATTGCAGAATATCCTGCCACTCGAACAACATTCTATGTAGCCGGCTAACTAATTAATATGTATTTCTAGTTCTTTCATAAATGGTGTACTTTTAAGAAATGAGTCGAGCTGAGCCTTTCTCCCGCATTTGTGTCTGCAGAGGTTTTTTAGAATAGCCATAAAACAGTAGTGAACAGTTAAAGAAAAAAAAACATTGTCGAATGAAAAACCGCCACTTTGGCTTGAACTGCAGAATACCCTACCACTCGAACAGTCTACGTAGCCGGCTAACTCATTTTAACAACCTTTGCCGTGTTTTGGAGTTAGAACAGCTTACACTTGCTGATTGACATTGTCCGACTTAATAAATTCAATTTCCAATCACTAGTTTCAAGGTTAAAGTTGTGGTTTTTGTAGTAACTCATGACAGGAGCCGACAACGATTGTTCTTTAGGAGGGGCATTTGACAGACAAATCCGACGATAAGGTAGGGCATTTGAACACCATTTTGGCCCTAGGGGGCGGGAATTTGAACGATCCAATCTTCAAAAGTTCAAATGCCCGGGGTTTGCCCGGGGGGGGGAATGTTGAAGTTTCGAGTTGATCGGCGCATAACTCGATATACGCACGCCAAGCATGAAACAATTCTTAATTATGAAATAAATTGCGGAACTGAATTTGAAATCAATAAATAATAAAGAAATGCAACTGTAAATAGTAACAAGAACAATAAAATAATGCGTGATTACGTGAGAATTATACAGGGAGTTTTAAATGAACGTGATTGCGCTGTTGATTTAAGGAGGGCTCCTCCCAGTGGATAGGTAAAGATTCTTCTATTTAAGCTGGAAGAAGTACGATCTAGAATGCTAAAGCAAAAATGGTGTCATGTATTTAGT